>NC_056735.1:494789938-495089938 GCF_019279795.1 Protopterus annectens | reverse complement strand
ATGGCAAAGACGAAGAAACTAGGTGTCTCTGCTATATTTTCTTGTTTCGAGACTACAGGAAACACAGAAAGGTCATGGCTGTTATCTGAACATTCACAGATGATGCCAAACTTGTGGTTTCAGGAGACTTTATATATATATATATTCTATATGGAATTTATCTCCAGATATCTTTGGCTGTGCTTAAGGGTTTAATGTTCTTTGACACAGGCTTTAATAATTTCCTGCATCATTTTTTGGAACACTCAAAGTTAAAGATTGATGCTTGCTTATAGTACCTTCCTTCAGGTGCACTAAGAAATGGATCTAGTTACAATTAAATATGATGATGCATCAACAATCAAGTTAGAATACCTATATCTGAAGTATGCCTTATGGTTTAAGGGGCTGGGGAAATGGCCTGAAGAATATTTGGAGAATGTAAGGCCTAAGTGATAAGCTCAGTAATAGTACAATCAGAGCAAAGTTCACAGAAGACCTCTGATTCCAGCCAAGATAGTTGTACATGACTTTTCTGTTTATTAAATAGAGCTTTATGATGGAACCGCTTGTTCTCCAACTGGTGAATAAATGGCAGATTATCTCCAGCAGTGGAATATCCCCCATTTACCATATCATGTCCAGTTCCTGTTTGACTCCTTTACTGTACTACAAAGCAAAGAAAACAGTCAGTGCTCTCTTTTCACATAAAGCATCTTGGTCCAGGATTGCTGAATTTAGGTTTTTAGTGAATCCTTTTTGGGAGGTATTGGGCACCTGGGAAATACCTTGGCAGAGTCTGTGTTTTCCCATTTAATCTCAGCAAGATATTTTAAGTGCTTACAAAGAACCTGTCAGCAGACATTTTAAAAAAATTAGCACAGCGTTTGAGAGATTTTGTTGATTTTTGTTGATTCTTCCTCATCAGTCTTCACTAATGTGGTTTTGGGACCCAGTTGAAAATAGAAATGAAAAACTATATACAGTATTGTTTATTCCAAAACCGAATCTTTTAAAACTATAGTTTGCTCACTACTGGATAAGAAGGTAGTTTTATTCAAAATGGAGTTAAGTAATGAAAAGTTGGTAGTACTAGAGCATATCTGCTTATTTTATAAAGCTACAGCGTTGTTACTAAATTAAATAAGTGTATTTATTTTATTAAATGAAAAAATGTCAGTAAAGAAGTTCTTTAGCTTTTGTTACCATGTTTTTAATCTAGTAGGATACTGACATGATATAAGAATCAAATGAAAAAATGGCATAGTGAACTTTTAAAAGTTCAAGTAAATCTAAATGAGGTTAATGTCATAGTCCAAAAGGGAAAATTATTTTAGATTTGGAAAAGAAACATCAAAAAAATGTTAGATCTTAAACTGCAGCAGAATTAAAGAAATGTAAACTAAACAGCTACTTAGTAACATCACATGGTTTCATAGGCTGGTAATTAAAATTGTATCAAATCAGAATTATTAATCATTAACTCCTTGTAATATGAAAACTGATACAAAAATAAAATAAATTCTAAAATATTGTAAACCTCACATTGAGGAGTTATATAAGCGTAACAAAAGATGATAACTCTAGACGATGTAAATAATTTTCTTATTTAAATACTCATAAACAATTGACAGAGCAGAAAGTTGACAATTAAAAGACAAGTCAAATGTGAGATTATTGAACAATGTAAAGCCTGGAAACAAAGCAAAGCCCTTGGCATAGATGGTATTTTGTCAGCTACATACAATCTTTTGCTTTCCAAAGTAATTAACACTTTGTATAGATTCCATCATCTTGGAAACATATTTGCTGTACCAATTTTAAAATTAGACAAGGATCCATTATTATACAATTCACAAAACATTACATCTTGTTAAATATACGCCATAAATTACTTATATATACTTTATGAAACTCTTTTTTTAATATTTCAAATATAATACACAAGCATCAATCAGGTTTTGTTTCATTTTATGTTGATAAAAACAGGATACAGATTTGCTGTACCCAGAACTGTTTGTAAGCTTCTGAGCCCCCCAAGCCTTTCTGCGTTGGAGGGGAGCCTTCTAGCTTATCAGTGGGAGAGGTAAGCACTAGGTAGTCTATCTACCATAAGCAGAGTAGTTTCTGGCTCAGAAATTGTAGTTTATTGGCAGTTTGGGCAGTTTTTCCATCTCTTTCAACTTTCTGGTTTAAAAGCCTGCATTTGCACTTGTTTACCGCCTTTCCTGTAACTAGTCTAGTTCAGATACACATTTGCTATATCCAGGACTGTTTGTAAGCTTCTGAGCCCCCCAAGCCTTTCATGTGTTGGAGGGAAGCCTTCTAGTTTATCAATGGGAGAGGTAAGCATTGGGTAGCCTATCTACCACAAGTGGAGTGGTTTCTGGCCTAGAAATTGTAGTTTATTGGCCGTTTGGGCAGTTTTTCCATCCCTTTCCACTTTCTGGTATAAAAGACCATGTTTGCACGGATTTGCACTTGTTTAAGCTCTGCTCAGTGGTGCAAAGCTGAGGTAAAGTATTACTGGTGCCAGAAAGACTGCTCTCCAGTTTTTCCCTTAGATTTTGCTAGTTCTTTCTGTCTTGCACTTCAAATAGCCTAACCGCTTTGCACTTCAACAGGTTTTTGTAGCAGTTATTATAGCACATGTAAGTGCCTTCAGCATCAGAAATAGCTCCAGCACTTCATAGTTATGACCACCCCTCCTGGCATGATTAAAGGGCAGTTCCCTGTGCTTTCTTCTATTAACCTGGTGCACTTGGGCATTCTGAGGCAGTGTAGCAACTGACTCATGTACACAGACAACCCTCTCCTCTTACCTCCCAACACTCAGAATTCTGAGGGATGCACTTATATCACCAAATTGGAAACTATACACTCTCCTGCCAAGACCAGACCAGCTGGTTAAGAGGAGAAGGGCAACACCTGCACCACACCACATGGAACACATAGCCCTCCAGAACTCCCACTACCACAGCTCTCATATAAAAACACAAACCACACACCCACCTTCATGGAGGCTGTTCATAGAAATTTACCCAAACAGCAGAGACCTCCAAGACAGAAATGCACTCGACAACCACAACACAACAAAAACCACAGGACACATAGCTCACCTCCACAGTGTACTCCTCAACCTAAGCCCCTAAGGCTAAACACCTTGCCCAATACACTAATCATAGGTGACTCAATAGTGATGCACACAGATGTCCCACTCACTAGGTTGAATAAGGAGAAGGTAACAGTCAGCTGTCTATCAGGTGCCAGAATCTGACACATAACACACGCACTCAGGTTGCTCCACAACAAGTACAAGTATAACTCTGTCATTGTCCATGTGGGTGTGAATGACCTGAGATGCACCTCCCTGGACTATATGAAAAGAGACATGGTGGAGCTCTCAGATTATGTGGCCCAGGCAGGTATGACACTAGCCCTGAGCAGTATCCCACCATCACCCAGAATGATACCGCAGTACAAACAAAAAAATGATTGACTTCAACAACTGGCTAAGTTTCTAGTGTCATTCTAAGGGGATCCAGTATCTGCTTGGGATGACATGATTGGCAGACCTCGATGCTTTGCCAGAGATGGCCTGCATCTGTCACTGCCTGGGTTTCTGGGTACTGGCTAAGGCTCTTGCCACCCCTATAGTGCTTTTTAGGTGGTGTTCCAAGGACCAAATTACCACCATAACAGCTATAAATAAATGCAATCTAAGGGTCATGCTGCTCAGTGCTAGAAGTCTAAATCTCAAGATGCACTTGCTCAAAGCACTCCTGAAAATGGAGAACATCGACATTTGTGCTGTAACGGAGACCTGGTTTAAAGTGTCAGAAAGCACCCCTGCGCTACCAGGCTATAACTCATTCCACACCTTTCAGACCCGAAACATGGACCGAAGCTGCAAAGGTAGTGGTGTATCCATATTCATTAATGGTATGCACACCTCTAGACTAGTAGCCCAGCATAATGTATCTGAGATACTTCAGTTACAGCTAACACTGGGTAAGAGAGCGATCCAGGTCATAGCCTGCTATAGGCCCCAAACCATATTCCTTGACTCTCACTCCATGTTCCTAAGCACCCTGGAATCTATCAAGGTCCAACCCAACACTCTCATACTAGGAGACATCAACTACCCCTCCATCAACTGTGAAAACTACTCAAGCATCAATACACTGGCCCACTGCTTCCTGGGATTCATCAATTCCAGTGCCTTGGACCAGCTCATTCTGACCCCCACTAGAGGAAGCAACATCCTTGACCTGGTTATTACTAACATGGGCAACCATTGCTCTACACCAATAGTCAATCCCTCCCTGGTCAGATCTGACCATAAACTAATCACCATGGAAATCCACATCTCACACACACCCCCCGCAAAGGTAACCACCTTGAAAAACTTCTACAAAGCTGACTTTGGACTCCTAAAAACTAACTTCACGGCACCCATGCCAATGGAAAATTGCTGGATGCCTGCCAAATCATACACCAAAGCACTGTACGAACATGCACATAAATGCATGGAACTAGCCGTACCCAACAGAACCAAGATGCTCTCCTCCCAAAAAAGGAAGCCAATCTGGTGGTCCCTTGCCATTAATAAACTCTACAACAGAAGGAAGAAACTGTTGCAGAAAAAAGGTGAAGTCCCAAGACTGGAAAAACTCCCTTATTAGCCTCAACAAAATGTTGAAATTCCTCATCAAATCCTCTAAAGCCAGCTATGAAGGCAGAATTGCAGCAGACAATAAAAACCATCACAAAGCCTTCTATAGTTATATCAATAACTTCCATGGCAATGCCCAGATTTGCTCTGAGTTACTGCACAATGGTACCTCTTATACTGAGCCAACAGATATTGCCAACATACCGGCGACATATTCAGTGCCAACTTTACCCCTCTCTCCCCACTAAAGGACCCATCACAATACTGAAAGAATGCCAGGAAGCCAGCATTACTGCAGCACAGGTTAAAGTTGCATTGTCCAAGGCCAAGAATACAGCTTCCATGGGACCCGATAATATCCCTGGCTGTGTTCTACATGAACTACAAAGTGAACTGGCAGCATATCTGTGTGCCCTGTTCAGTCACAGCCTCACTTCAGACTTTGTCCCTACCAAATAGCACACTGCTACAGTCATCCCTCTCCATAAAGGGGGAGCGACTACAGACCCTGGGAATTATCGCCCTATTAGCCTGATGAGTCTGATATGTAAAGCTATGGAGTGCATCATCATGGACCTGATTAACAAAGACATAGGAAATCTCCAAACTCTGGACCCCTAGCAGTTTGCATTTGTGAAAGGGAGATCATGTCTACTCAACCTGGTTGACTTCTTTGAGTCAGTAATCAGGGCTGTGGATGAAGGTAAGGCAGTGTATACAGCCTACCTTGATCTGGCCAAGGCATTTGATACCATTCCTCACTTGGGAAGTATTGATAAACTCACCAAACTAGGCATCAAACCCCTATATCACTAGGTGGGTCGCAAATTGCCTCACAGATAGAACACACAGTGTGAAAGTAACGAACTCCAAGTCAGACTGCCGACCAGTCATGAGTGGAGTCCCACAGGGATCGGTCCTGGGTCCTCTTCTGTTTGGTATCTACTTCTCAGAAGTCCAGACCAACACAAAGGGACTCTGTCTGACCAAGTTCACAGATGACTGCAAGCTGGGAGCCATTATTAACTCCCCAAGTGATGCAGACATCCTACAGAAAGGCCTCACTGAGACCAATGACTGGTGTTGAAACCATGACCTTAAGCTTAACGTCAAAAAATGTGTTGTCATCCCCTTTGGAAAAACTCAGTTCCCATTAATTACCACATTGATGGGAGCCCACTGAACACTGAAGGTGTTATAAGAGATCTGGGGATGCAGGTTGCCAGCAACCTCTCCTTCAACCACCACATTGCCACTGTGGTCAGAAAGTCCTTCTATGTGGCACATCTCATTACCAAAGGTTTTGCATCCAGGAAGAAGAGGTCATCGCTTCTCTCTACTCTTCCCTCATTAGACCAATCATTGAGTATAATGCCCCATTTGGCATGTACCTCACTAGACACCTGCAATAGCTGTAGAGGCCACAGAGGTACCTCACGAAGAGGATCCTAGGCATTAAGCACACTTCCTACATGGACAGACTCAAAAGACTCCAACTATTCTCTGTCTCATATCGCCTATTTAGAGGCAATCTTTGCTTGACTTACAAAGCCATGTCTGACCCAGCTCTGTTAAAAATGTTACATCTAAAGAAATCCCAATCCCTCCACATCACATGCCCCAGAGACCTCAACCTCATTACCACAATCAACAGAACATGCTGGAGGGACAGGTTCCTCACTCAGACACTGTCCTTGCTCTGGAATAGACTTCCCATACATGTCAAGCAGAGCACCTCACTGTCCCTCTTCAAAAGAAATCTTGATGAGTGGATGGGGAATAGAAAGTTCACCCCAGGGATCACTCCAGTGGCCTTACTCGACAGAGGCACTGGGAACTAAGGTCGGACGGCATGATGGCAGGGCACTTCTGTGGGCTAGGCTTGTAAAGGCTCCAGGACCATTAGCCTAGTACACACCTATGAACCTATGAAAAGAGTAATACACTTATTAGGACATGTGAACTATAAACCCAAAGAAACAAAAAAATAGTCTAGACCAACAAAAAGTATTTGATTTAATAAACAGTCATATCTATATGCAGTTTTGGAATAATGCCATTTTCAGAAGAATTTTATTCAGAGAATACAGGGGAGAGAGTAGAGTAATTCAGGTCGTAGCCTGCTATAGGTCCTTAATCATGTCCCAAGACTCACACTCCATGATCCAAAGCACCCTGGAGATTATTAGAGTCTAGCCTAACATTCTCATACTTGGTGACTTCAACTACCCCTCCATTAACTGTGAAAACTACTCATGTATCAATACACTTGCCCAATGTTTTCTGGAATTCATTAATTCCAATGCCCTGGATCAGCTTGTTCTTTCCCCCACTAGAAGTAGCAACATCCTTGACCTGGTCATTACTAATATGGGCAACCATTGCTCTACATCAATAGTCAACTCCTCCCTTGTTAGATCTGACCACAAACTAATCACCTTGGAAATCCACATCACTCCCCGGCAAAAGGTAATCACCATGAAAAACTTCTACAAAGCTAACTTTGTGCTCCTAAAAACAGAGGTGGCTAACTTCACGGCACCCATGCAAATGGAGAATACTTGCATGACTGCCAAATCATACACCAAAGCACTGTACAACATGCACATAAATGCATGGGTCTCGCTATACAGAATCTAACCAAGACACTCTCCTCCAAAAAAAGGAAGCCAATCTGGTGGTCCCCTGCCATAAAAAAACTCTACAACAGAAGGAGGAAACTGATGCAGAATAAGGTGAAGTCCTAAGACTGGAAAAACTCCCTTATCAGTCTCAACAAAAAGTTGAGATCCCTCATCAAATCCTCTAAAGCTAGCTATGAAAACAGAATTGCAGCAGATAGTAAGGACAACCACAAGGCCTTCTATAGTTATGTAAAGAATCTCCACAGTAATAACCAGATTTGCTCTGATCTACTGCACAATGGTACCTCCTATACTGAGCCAACAGATATTGCCATTATACTGGCCAACAGATTCAGTGCCAACTTTACCCCCCATCCCCCCAAGGACCAATCACAATACCAGTAGATTGCCAGGCACCCAGTATTATTGCTGCACAGGTTAAAACAACACTGTCCAAGGCCAAGAATACAGCTTCTATGGGACCTATCAATATCCCTGGCTGTGTTCTACATGAACTACAAAATGAACTGGCACCTCACCTGTGTACCCTGTTCAATCACAGCCTCATCTTAGGCTTTGTCCCTACCAAATGACACACTGCTACAGACATCCCTCTCCACAAAGGAGGAGCAACTACAGATCCTGGAAACTCTTGCCCCATTAGCCTGACGAGTCTGATATGCAAAGCTATGAAACGCAGCATCATGGACCTAATAAACAAGGATATAGGGAATCTCCAAACTCTGGATCCCACACAATTTGGTTTTGTGAAGGGTAGATCATGTCTGCTCAACTTGGTCAACTTCTTTGAGTCAGTCATCAGAGCTGTGGATGAAGGCAAGGTGGGTCATACAGCCTACCTTGATCTGGCCAAGGCCTTTGATACCATTCCCCACTAAGAAATCATTGATAAACTCACCAAACTAGGCATCAACCCCTATATCTCTAGGTGGGTTGCAAACTGGCTCACAGATAGAACCCACAGTGTGAAAGTTGCTGACTCCAAGTCATACTGTTGACCAGTCATGAGTGGAGTCCCACAGGGTTTGGTTCTAGGTCCTCTCCTGTTTGGTATCTACTTCTCTGAAGTCAAAGCCAACACGACAGGGCTCTGGCTGACAAAGTTTGCAGATGATTGCATGTTGGGAGCCATTATTAACTCCCCATGTGATGTTGACATCCTCCAGAAAGGCCTCACTGAGACCAATGACTGGTGTCAGAACCATGACCTTAAGCTTAATGCCAAGAAATATGTTGTCATCCCTTTGGAAAAACAGACTTCCCATGAATTACCACATTGATGGTAGTCTACTGAACACAGAAGGTGTTATAAGAGATCTGGGAACACAGGTTGACAGCAACCTCTCCTTTGACCACCACATTGCCACTGTGGTCAGAAAGTCCTTCTATGTGGCACATCTCATTACCAAAGGTTTTGCATCCAGGAAGAAGAGGTCATTGTCTCCTTCTACTCTTCCCTCATTAGACCAATCATTGAATACAATGCCCATTTGTCATGTACCTCACTAGACACCTGCAACAACTGTAGAGGCCACAAAAGTACCTCACAAAGAGGATCCTAAGGCATTAAACACTTCCTACATGGACAGACTCAAAAGACTCCAACTATTCTCTGTCTCATATCACCTATTTAGAAGTGATCTCTGCTTGACTTACAAAACCATGTCTGACCCAGCTCTGTTAGAAATGTTACATCTAAAGAAATCCCAATCCCTCCACATCACATGCCCCAGAGACCTCAACCTCATTACCACAATCAACAGAATGTGCTGGAGGGACAGGTTCATAACTCAGACACTGCCCTTGCTCTGGAATAGACTTCCCATACATGTCAAGCAGAGCACCTCACTGTCCCTCTTCAAAAGAAATCTTGATGAGTGGATGGGGAATAGAAAGTTCACCCCAGGGATCACTCCAGTGGCCTTACTCGACAGAGGCACTGGGAACTAAGGTCGGACGGCATGATGGCAGGGCACTTCTGTGGGCTAGGCTTGTAAAGGCTCCAGGACCATTAGCCTAGTACACACCTATGAACCTATGAAAAGAGTAATACACTTATTAGGACATGTGAACTATAAACCCAAAGAAACAAAAAAATAGTCTAGACCAACAAAAAGTATTTGATTTAATAAACAGTCATATCTATATGCAGTTTTGGAATAATGCCATTTTCAGAAGAATTTTATTCAGAGAATACAGGGGAGAGAGTAGAGTAATTCAGGTCGTAGCCTGCTATAGGTCCCCAACCATGTCCCAAGACTCACACTCCACGTTTCTAAGCACCCTGCAGAATATTAGGGTCCAACCTAACACTCTCATACTGGGTGACTTTAACTACCCCGCCATTAACTGGGAAAACTACTCATGTACCAATACACTTGCCCAATGTTTCCTGGAATTCATTAATTCCAATGTCCTGGACCAGCTCGTTCTTACCCCCACAAGAGGTAGCAACATCCTTGACCTGGTCATTAATAACATGGACGACCGTTGCTCTACATCAATAGTCAACTCCTCCCTTGTTAGATCTGACCACAAACTAATCACCTTGGAAATCCACATCACTCCCCCGGCAAAAGGTAACCACTATGAAAAACATCTACAAAGCTAACTTTGTGCTCCTAAAAACAGAGGTGGCTAACTTCACGGCCCCCATGCAAATGGAGAATAATTGCATGACCGCTGAAGCACTGTACAAATGCGTACACAAATGCATGGGTCTCGCTATACAGAATCTAACCAAGACACTCTCCTCCAAAAAAAGGAAGCCAATCTGGTGGTCCCCTGCCATAAAAAAACTCTACAACAGAAGGAGGAAACTGATGCGGAATAAGGTGAAGTCCTAAGACTGGAAAAACTCCCTTATCAGTCTCAACAAAAAGTTGAGATCCCTCATCAAATCCTCTAAAGCTAGCTATGAAAACAGAATTGCAGCAGATAGTAAGGACAACCACAAGGCCTTCTATAGTTATGTAAAGAATCTCCACAGTAATAACCAGATTTGCTCTGATCTACTGCACAATGGTACCTCCTATACTGAGCCAACAGATATTGCCACTATACTGGCCAACAGATTCAGTGCCAACTTTACCCCCCCATCCCCCCAAGGACCAATCACAATACCAGTAGATTGCCAGGCACCCAGTATTATTGCTGCACAGGTTAAAACAACACTGTCCAAGGCCAAGAATACAGCTTCTATGGGACCTATCAATATCCCTGGCTGTGTTCTACATGAACTACAAAATGAACTGACACCTCACCTGTGCGCCCTGTTCAATCACAGCCTCACCTTAGGCTTTGTCCCTACCAAATGACACACTGCTACAGTCATCCCTCTCCACAAAGGAGAAGTGACTACAGACCCTGGTAACTATCACCCCATTAGCCTGACGAATCTGATATGCAAAGCTATGAAATGCAGCATCATGGACCTAATAAACAAGGATATAGGGAATCTCCAAACTCTGGATCCCACACAATTTGGTTTTGTGAAGGGTAGATCATGCCTGCTCAACTTGGTCAACTTCTTTGAGTCAGTCACCAGAGCTGTGGATGTAGGCAAGGTGGGTCATACAGCCTACCTTGATCTGGCCAAGGCCTTTGATACCATTCCCCACTAAGAAATCATAGAAAAACTCACTAAGCTACGCATCAACCTCTATATCTCTAGGTGGGTTGCAAACTGGCTCACAGATAGAACCCACAGTGTGAAAGTAGCTGACTCCAAGTCAGACTGTTGACCAGTCATGAGTGGAGTCCCACAAGGTTTGGTCCTGGGTCCTCTGCTGTTTGGTATCTACTTCTCTGAAGTCAAAGCCAACACGACAGGGCTCTGGCTGACAAAGTTTGCAGATGATTGCAAGTTGGGAGCTATTATTAACTCCCCATGTGATGTTGACATCCTACAGTAAGGCCTCCCTGAGACCAACGACTGGTGTCAAAACCATGGCCTTAAGCTTAATGCCAAGAAATATGTTGTCACCCCCTTTGAGAAAAACAGACTTCCCATGAATTACCACAACGATGGTAGTCTACTGAACACAGAAGGTGTTATAAGAGATCTGGGAACACAGGTTGACAGCAACCTCTCTTTTGACCACCACATTGCCACTGTGGTCAGAAAGTCCTTCTATGTGGCACATTTCATTACTAAGGGTTTTGCATCCAGGAAGAAAGAGGTCATTGTCTCCTTCTACTCTTCTCTCATTAGGCCAATCATTGAATACAATGCCCATTTGTCATGTACCTCACTAGACACCTGCAACAACTGGAGAGGCCACAAAAGTACCTCACAAAGAGGATCCTAAGGCCTTAAACACTTGCCCTATATGGACAGACTCAAAAAACTCCAACTATTCTCTGTCTCATCTCACCTACTTAGAAGTGATCTCTGCTTGACTTACAAAACCATGTCTGACCCAGCTCTGTTAGAAATGCTACATCTAAAGAAATCCCAATCCATCCACACCACATGCTCCGGAGACCTCAACCTCATTACCACAATCAACAGAATGTGCTGGAGGAACAGGTTCATAACCCAGAGACTGCCCATGCTATTGAATAGACTTCCCATACATGTCAAGCAGAGCACCTCACTGGCCCTTTTCAAGAGAAATCTTGATGAGTGGATGGGAAATAGAAAATTCACCCCGGGGATCACTCCAGTGGCTCTACTCGACAGAGGCACTGAGAACTAAGGTCAGGTGGCACAATGCCAGGGTAATCCTATGGACTTGGCTTGTAAAGGCTCCTGGGCCATTAGCCTAGTACACACCTATGAACCTATGAGAATAAAACATATATAGTTAAGTTCAATAAAGTATATGAAAATATAGACTTCAGTTTGCATGCAGTGATTTATCCATGTGCAATTTGGTAATGTTTTTATATCTCCAATTGGACTGTCATAATGGCTCTTTTGTTTCTACAGGGGAGAGAGTCAGGCATCTCTGAACAGGGCAAGAGCTCTCTGGTCCACATGTTCCTGTTTGGGGGGCCTGATCATCCTATTTCTTCCTCATTCCCACCCACATCATCCTCAGCTCAGCAGAACATATGGCACTTAATAGTGCAAGCCTGCCTTGACCCATCTGGAAGTTGTTGCTACTATGATGGACCATGCTGACTCTTTCTCCCCATGATGGGCAAGGTAGTGTTAGTTGTTGAAGCGTATTCTCACCCACCTGGACATTAGCCAGCTAAGTCATAGTCAGGGCTTCATCCTTTTGTGCCATGAGCCAAGCCTAACATGAAATTTCATTATACTAATGAACGGCCATTGAGAAGAGACTACACAGCTAAAAAATGGCAGGTAGGCCAGATTATTCATGCCTGGACCTGTAACATGTATTGTTCATATGGATCTAGTTACGGAATAAGGCATGTAGAATAGCTAAGAAGCACTTAAGGGCCAGAGGATGTTGTGTTAATTGCTAGGCAACTGAGTTCTGAAGATCCACTTGATGAGCAAGGTAATGCCATAGAAGTGACGGGACAGATGACATTCATAGTCCTCACAGGATGGGTGGTGATTGTATTCAAAGCCTAAGATGGGTGCCTGATTCAGTCTTTCCCCTGAAGATCTTACTCTCCCACTATTCAAATCCTGCCAGAGGCACAAGCATGCAGTCCTGACTGCCAGCTGCAATCCTTTTAGAGACTAGAGTCATGTAAGGGGAAGCATATGCATAGGTAAGGAAAACTTGCAAACAGTACTGAAATAAGCATCAAACATGATAACTAGAAGTAATATTGAACTTCTGTACTTTATGTAAGCATTTAGAGACATAAAAGTAATAGTAACAGCTTTAGCATTGCATTACTCTAATTTCAAAGAAGGGAATCATCATTATCAATTGAATCTCAGCAGATAATATTGCAGAACTAAAGTCTGCTCTGAGAATCATCAACCTTTACAACTGACACAGGATTTTTTTTATTTTCTTGTGGGGAAATGCAAACCATTTTTCACTCCTAATCCATCATTCGCATGCATCTCTTAATATGATAACTCTGGTAGAATATAACATGAACAAACTCTATATTAAAAAGAAACAGCTCCTGGCTATCACTAAAAAGAACTTCATTTCATCATTATGAAAGGGATTTAAAAGTGGTAAGTTTCTCAGACTTACCATAAGGAAATGTAAAGTCAAATATGAATGTAGGGTTACAAGTAACTAACAATTCTGTGATGAATTTCTAGCCAGTATCACATCCTTCAATGACCCCAAGGTGACTGTTAATACCCTGGTGGACAAATTCTCTTCCAACTTCACTCCACCCACCCTCCCCTTTTTCCCTCCATTAACCCTCATGCCCCTCTTCCTGAGATCAATTTGGACCAAGTCCTTTTGGCACTTTTCAAAATGAAAAACACTTTTTCCATGGTCATGATAATATCCCTAGATGCCTGCCGAGAAGCGTAAAATCCCATCTACTAAAATCCATCAACAGTTATTCAATCTGAGTCTCCAGTATTTATGTCCTCCAGGTTTAGAGAATAGTAGTTGTGCAATACTTCATAAAGATGATCTTTCTCCCAACCCCAGGAATTACCGGCCTATCAGTCGTACTAGAATTATTTGCAAAACTATGGAACTAATAGACAGTGATACAGGCAAGCTCATATCCTTGTATACATACTAGTCTGGCTTTGAAAAGATCATATGTAGTCAACCTGAGTGAGTACATTGAAAAGGTTACTGAGACTATGGATATGAAGCATACTGTTCACATTGCTTATATAGAATTGGACAAGGTGTGTGACATTATTCCCTATGCTGAGATTATTGACAAACTCTTAAATTATTACAGCAAACTCTCAGTTAACCAGCACCCATAGGGATTGGTAGATGCCAGATAACTGCAGTTTCTGGTTGCTTGAGAGTTACTATTAAAAACAGGCCTGACTAATAATGTACACTATATTATTTGTTTGGTTTAACTTGTTCTCAGTTTGGGGAGAGATGGAATTTATTCCTATCTTCCATTTTTAAAGTCTAAAACACTAAAAACCTGAGGTATGTTTCTGCAGGTTGGAAAACAGAAAGTGCAACACATGAAAATATTTGTATTTCTTTGATTTTTTTTTTTTTTTGTCGGTTGCTGAGATCACCAGTTGCTTGAGTTCCGGTTAACTAGGAGTTTACTGTATTAACACATATACCCATGTATTGTTCACTGGATAGATAATTCTGGGTGACTGGATGGGTGACAGCAAATTTTTACTGGGGATATGTAAACATAATGGTGGACATTGTTAATCTCACACCAGTTTTGTCTAAGCTTCTTAATGGTTTAGTAAGAACCTGTTCTCTTTTACCAAGTCCTGAGATTCTTATGAAATGACTTGTTACAGGTATTACGATTCTGGTGTTTTTATTTTCTTGTGTTAAAACAGGAGATTGTGGTGAAAGGCCATCATTGAATACTTTTGCCTTTCATTAGCTGCATCCTTCTGCTACGTGCACCTCAACTGTTCTTGATCTTTAATCTATTCCATTTCTGCAGAAGAGCAAGCTATGTTTCAATATGAGTTTCCAGTTCTCTTAAAAAACAAAACTATATTTGGCACTACACATTTTATAAGGTTTGCTGCATAAAAAAGCTTGCAGTCTCTTGTCATTTTCACTAAAATAAAACAAACTTTCATGACATCATCTGTTAAATTATTCTTGAATAGTACACAAAAATAATATGCAAGATAACTCCTGCTCAATTTATTTTATTCTGTGTTGCTCTATTATTTGGTATATTAGAATGATTTCCACAGCAAGCTAGCTTAATGTTCTAAATTAAATACAGTCATGGCATGGATAAGCAGTCTGAGTGGATAAAATCTAAACAGATAAAATACAAAATGTAGCAATAAACTGACAGCCTTGAAATGTACATTTTGGAGGAGTGCTCTGAAGGGAAGAGATGCAGATGTTGCTGACATTGTTGCCTTGAAATGTACACTGGAAAACAGAGATATCTTTATATAGAGGAAAAGAATTTCAAGTTGATGAACAGTGGAACATGTGAGTGGGTGAGTCCCACTTGTGTTGGCACTGT
Source organism: Protopterus annectens (assembly GCF_019279795.1). Classification (NCBI taxonomy): domain Eukaryota; kingdom Metazoa; phylum Chordata; order Ceratodontiformes; family Protopteridae; genus Protopterus; species Protopterus annectens. The sequence goes on along the minus strand of NC_056735.1, from coordinate 495,074,578 downwards.
AAGTGTAATTTAATGCTGAAGCTTTCTTGTACAACTCAGGAAATGACATTAACTACAACAGAGTGCAAGGTTACATGATGTTATACTGTATCATAATATAACTAAACATAAATATAATTACAACTCATGCTTTGCCCCTATCAAAGTACAACAGTATGTATACATCCTGTGGATGCTAAGATGACTTTGCTTTTAGGGGCAACATGAAACAAGTTTTATTCTGTACTAGAAGGAGTGGGTCCTGGAAAGTAGTTAAGACATAGTAACTTCCTTCCCTGAAAACTGAACACAGCCAGGATGACAGTCAAGGTCCTGGCAGAAAGAGAAGTCACTGAATGGAACCTATTAAAAACTATGCATTACAAAATTAAACATTTTCCTACATTAAAAAGGAAGATATATATCTATATATATATATATATATATATATATATATATATATATATATATATATATATATATATATATATATATATATATATATATATATATATATATATATATATATATATATATATATGTATATATATATATATATATATATATATATTGCATGTATATATATATATATATATATATATATATATATATATATATATATATATATATGTGTGTAGGTGTATCACTTTTAATCTAAAATACTCAACATCCACTGCAATAATATTGATGACAAAATATTGAAAACAACCTAGCCAACACAGAACTTTGCATGTGCAGAGATTTAGCCTTGGTGCATGCAAAATGTAATTACAAAAATAAACTAACAAATAAATAAAAGAAATAAAACCATATTTTTGCAGAGGTACAACCACCCCTGCATTCCTCACCCTTCGGCTAATTATATATACTTATTCCAAGACTGCACAAACACAGGGTAAGGGAAACATTTCCCACCCCCTGAATTCATGCAGTCTTGCACTACCTGTCACTTAGCTGCCCTGTTGAACACATGCAGTCGTCTAAGAAGTTGTCAACCTACCTAAAACTAATTGAACTGTGTGTGTGTGTGTGTGTGTGTGTGTGTGTGTGTGTGTGTGTGTGTGTGTGTGTGTGTGTGTGTGTGTGTGTGTGTGTGTGTGTGTGTGTGTGTGTGTGTGTGTGTGTGTGTGTGTGTGTGTGTGTGTGTGTGTGTGTGTGTGTGTGTGTGTGTGTGTGTGTGTGTGTGTGTGTGTGTGTGTGTGTGTGTGTGTGTGTGTGTGTGTGTATACATATGTATGTGTGTGTGTGTGTGTGTGTGTGTGTGTGTGTGTGTGTGTGTGTGTGTGTGTGTGTGTGTGTGTGTGAATGTGTGTTTATCAGTTAATACAAAAAAAAGCACTGAATATATACACAATTTGAAGGAAACATAGGCAGTGCAAACAGTGCACACAAATAGAAGAGGCCAAAAGTACAGAAACATCATACTAAAAAAACATCACATGCACACATTTCAAGGCAATTGCCTTTAGAAGATTCACCACAGTGTACAAGGACCTGTTAGCCAGAACAAAATGAACATTTTCTTCTTTTGTAATGGTAGCTGCTGCTTTTCAGAGTCAAATATATACCAGCAGCCATCTGCACATCTAGACAATGTGTTCTTTCATGGGAACAGCCGTGGTAGAGCTGAGATCTACTGTTTTTCATTTCAGAAGACAACATAGTCTCTCGTGCCAGTATAGACTATAATTTTGTGGGCAGGGCAAACTGCAGCTATTAAGATCAAAAACACTCAAAAATGACTTTGAAAAGACTAGAGGAAACCTTACAGTAGTAGCACACATTGTATGAAACATACTCTAAATACATGAGAAGTGGTGCAACACATTTTTGTGAACAAGTATTTCAGTTCATCAAAGCCAGGAATAATCTCAGGCAGATCCACAAGTGTCAAAGACACAAACTGTTTACTGAGAGCTAAAACTTTGTATCATTATCATACACAGCTGCCAAACCATCGGATTGAATTTTATGCCATACATTTTGCATAAAATGAAAGAAACTGCCTTATGAACAAAGTGTGGGCACATTTGTATTTATATTTTATATGGTTGCTGGCTCAAAATCTGAGATGAAAAGCAGGCTCTACATTCAAACTTGCTGACGTACACACAGTAAAAGATGAACAGAGAACATGTCGTACCCTTATATGATTTGTTTGTCAGGAAACTGTATATGCTGAAGGCATATGAGCAGGGGCCCCACAAATAATCAGAGAAGAGACAGGGTATACAGATGTCTGAAAACATTATTGGAGCATACGGTGGTAGCACTGACTATCCATAGTGTGGGTGCTACAAAAATCAATAACATTCTGCATTATACTAAACAGAAGGACACAGGCACCTGTAGCTAAATTTTTACAGCTTTTGGAAAAAAGACACCAGTTTTAAAATTCTGCTTGGAAACATCCAGTTGGCTTACACTCAGGGAAGTGTCTTCCACCTTTCATAACCTTCATCTGGAACAGTGAATCATACTGGGTCCTAGCTTTATGTGACAGTAAATTAGCTGCAGCCTTTGCTGAAATCCCAGTGACCAGCTCTTTGACACCCAAACATGAAGTAGCAAGAGACAGCTCAACTCACTGGTGAAAAACATACATGACACGGTATCTCTCCTTCTTTAGGACATCAGCAACATGAAACTCCTGATAAATGACTCTCCTATTGACTTTACTATAATAATAGCTCACATATTACATGTTCATGTTAATCTGAGGTGATACCCTTAGTACCTTTTTCCTGTTTACTTCCATTTTCATAGTGACAAGATATCCATCAGCTACTAATACTGCCCTCCTTTGCTAGCTCATCTCTGTACCATAATATGACCCAAACACTTAAAGCTGTTAACCTGTTCCACTATTTTATCTTCTTTGTCAAATGTCAGTTTCTTCCAATGTCCCCTATTTACTGACATGGCCATTGTCTTCTCTGTACTCAGTTTCATCCCACATGCCTTCAGTTTTACATTCTACTCTCCTATCATTTGCTGAAGTTCCTGTTCACAGTCTGATTGTAATGTTGCATAGTCTGCATACAGTAGCTTTGCTAGTGTGTTCCATCTAACCTATTTCCTCATGTAGTCCATCATAAATTATGAACAAGAGTAGACACAGCGCTGAACCCTGATGCCCACTCACTTCCACTTGGAATCCCTGTGTAAGTCTGAACTCTGTTTGTACTTTTGTCCTTGGATCCTTGTACATTGTCTGTATTAATAACTACTGAGTGTAATAATTCTCCACAGATTAACATGCAAACAGCATATTGGTGCATAGGCCCATGAATGATTACTAGGCTAATGACCCCTGTATGACTTTATTAAGCCTACTCATGCTTCCCAAATGTATTCAACAGGTTTTGATATCCTAGGATTATTTTAATGAGGTATATGTAAGCTTGGGCATGGGTGGCCAAGCATTTACAGGCTACCTCTACCTCAGTCTACTAGACATTGGTGCCAGATCAGGGGTAAATTTCATCCAAGTTATGCTTGAATTGGGTTATGGAAGAACTCTACTTTACATGGAAGGGAAACCTGTTCTAGAAAAAGGGTAGTCTCTGAGACACATACCTGTCCCTCCAACATGTCCTATTTATGATGCAGACAAGGTTTAGCTCCCTAGATCAGATAATTCTAATATTATTTGTTTTGAGGATGTTCAAAAGGTGCATCAGAGTGAGATCAGAGGATGCTTTGTAGGCCAGGCATGGATCACCTCTCAGCAGTCTGTAAGAGACTGAGTACAGAGATAGGGATTTGAGGTGGTCCATATAGGACATGTTGTTTATGTGCTGTATTCTTTTTGTGAGGAACCTCTGTGCATGCTCCAGTCGTTGAATATTCCTGGTCGGGTACATACTAAAGGGGGAATTGTACTCAATGATTGGTCTGATGAATACAGCTGAACAATGAAATCCTTGGTTGCTAGGTTAGCTGGGATCCTGGGTTGTATTTTTTCAAAGTAGATAGCTTTATAGTCTGACTTGAACCGTGTGGACATTACAATGGGGGGGTAGAATATTCTCCCATGTTCGTGAGGAGCTGGTGATGTATATTTGCACCCATAATGGGTGTACAGATTAGCTGATTTAGGGTGTTTGTGTTTACAAAGCTTAGGAATCTCTAGGCCTGCATATTTGGGGTCATATATGATTCCCAGTTTATAGTGGGGTAGTTAAAGTTGCCTATGAATATGGTGTTGGGATGAATGAGGAGTATCTCCTGCAGTTAACAAAAACTGAAATAAAAAGAAAACAATTGGTTGCATGGCAAAGACTCCCCCAAAATATTTACCTGGCTCTAGTGTGTGATTGTTTTTTTAGTGTAGTCTGATTGCTCGGCTCAACCCGCTCCATTCACCTTTGCTATGCTCGGGCTCACTCTGTTTAGGGTTCCCACCTTTTAACAAGGCCAAAGTGGGACATGGGGGTGTGGCCATTGGGACATGTTGGTGTGACCAATATGACACTGGCCACACCCCTACCATGACATCACCAGAGGTGTTAAAGGAGATGCAGTATTACAGTTATGGGTACAACATTGTAAAGTTATTACAGCATATACTTGTTTATTTAAAAAAATAAAACAATCTTCTGAAAAACCAACCTGAAAAAAAAAAAAAAAAAAAAATCAAGCATATTTGAGTATGTCACTGAAAGCAAAGGGCTTATTAAAGATAATTTAGACAGTGAAAACAAGCAGTTTTCAGTATGATCAGACTACTGTTCTCAGTACTTTACTGCTGTCTCCAAGAACACAATGAAGTCTCTTTTCAGTTTGTTAACAAAACTGCTGTCTAATTTGCTCATAAGTGCCCTAAGTTTCCCTCCAAAGAAAGCACCTTCAGCTCTTGCCTGCAGTTTTTGCTTCAGAGAGGCCATTACACAAAATGTTTCCAAGGCAGTAAGTGCTGTTTTTACTAATGTACTTACAGTACATGTTCATTGAAATCTACAAGAACAACACTGCGAAAGTGCAAATAGTACTGGGGCAGTGTAGGCAATGCATTTTCAACATGCTCATTAGCTGAAATATACAGCCATATCTGCCGGGGGGGTCTCCTCTTCTCCCTGGGAGAGGAAATAGGACTGGAGCACTGGGAGATTTTTCACTACTCTTTCAATGGCTGGGAGTAGTGACAGCCACCTTACTGGCACATGTCTTAACAGACTCTCAAATTCCATGCCACAAAACTCAAAGAAGTCTTTCAAGTTTCTGGTCCTTGAGGCAGAACCTGAGAAATGGCTGAAAAGTTTCATTACAAATACTTCCACATCATACGGTAGTTGTGCTGCAGCTTTTTTGGCTGTATTGTGAATGATGTGGGCAACACAGTTAGACTTCTGGAGTGATAGGCACTTTTCTTTTAATCTGGTATACACACCAGATTTCTTCCCAAAGTTCACACTGGCATTATCAGCCCCATATGCTGAAATGCTGTTCTAGGGCAAGGAGTGCTTTTCCATAATGTTTGAAATCTGCTGTGATATAGCCTGTGCAGATTCATCAGGGTCTTCTTAGAAGTCCAAAAGGCCATTCACTGCCCCTTCTTCTTTAGAAAAATACCTCACAACAAGTGGAAATAAAGACTTAAACCTTCCCTAATTATCAACCGCCTTCTTAACATGACCATCCAACAAAACTTAACTCCTTCACTATTACTTTTCATCTGTCTCCTAACAACTTCTTCAGTATGTCACCCCACTATCTAATTATCCCCTTTCTCTTACTTCTCGCTCTGTTTACCTCACACTGCTTCAGTACCCCACACTTACACCTACTCTTTCCAACTACCACTTCTCATAAAACCACCCTCCTACACTTCTAATTTGCCCATTCCTATTTCCTATATTTCCCTCCAATCTCTTTTCAATCGAAACATATCCAAATGTATCTCTTTCTACCTGCTTCATACACCCCCATCCCTGCTTAAAACCTAGAACACCCCCTATTATAGACCTTCTCTCCTTTTTACTCTTTCTTTGGTTCTATTCTCTCAGATGATGGCATCCAACTCAATCCAGGTCGTACCATCCATACCCCAAACCAACTCTCTCCTTCCTCCCCAGTCCCACAGTCCTCTCCCCAACTACATACTCAACCACCTACTAACTATTTTCTCACTGAACATACAAAGCATTGTAAACAAAACTACTGAACTACACTCCTGGATCCACCTTAACTCCCACCATATCTTAACCCTCTCTGAAACCTGGTTAAAGCCTCACATCACTAACTCTGAAATCTTACCCCCAGGCTACAACATCTACAACAGAGCTAAAAAAGGAGGTGGGGGTGTAGCCATCCTCTACTCTGACCAACTTAATATCTCACCATTCTCTGCCTCCTAACCCAGCTTTGCTCCTGCTGAAATCCTCATTGTTAACTGCCATCTCAACACCCATAAAAAATTTGCCATCATAGCTATCTATATCCTCCCAGGAGACAACATTCCTATTCTAGAAAACTTTGTCTCCTGGCTCACCCTAAACATTCCCTACAAAACCATTATACTTGGTGACATTAATATTGACTGGTCATCACTCTCCTCCTCTCCCTCCACTCATAGCATCAGTCTGTACAGCTTCCAAGAACTCATATATTCCCCTACCAGAACTAACAATAACTCAACCTCCAGCTCCATCTTAGACTGGATCCTTATTTCTGACCCATGTATCTATCACAACCCTGGCATGCTTCCCAGTTCCCTAAGTGACCATTCCCCTATCTGCATCCTTAGATACTCTCAACAGTCACCCAAACAACGCTTTTACAGAGAACATCATAATCTGACTCATCTTGACCCAAACAAATTTAACTCTACACTGGCCAACATCAATTGGACCTTCCTATATAACCTCCCCCTTAATGGAGCTGTTACTGCATTCAACAAGATATTCCTTGATATACTTAACAACATGTCCCCATCCAGAAAAATCAGGATAAAATCCAAATGTGCTCCCTGGCTCACCAAACAAACATGCATTACTATTCAGCAGAGGGACACTGCTTGGAAAACCTGGACCAAAAATAAAACTCCAACTCTACTCCAACATTACAAAGAACTTAGAAACACGTGTAAAAAACATAATCAAAGATAAAAATCCTTCTTTGCTTCCAACCACAATAGCACACATACTAACCTTAAGAAATTTTGGTCCATTGTTAAAAATATCCTTCACCCTAGTACCCCTCCTACCCCCAACCCCTTCCCTCTTAGTACCGCCACAGAAACTGCTACCCTTTTAAACAACTATTTCATAGACGCAATTCAAAAACTTACCCAACTTAGTCCCACTGCCTCTTCTTTGCCTCCACCTCTCAACCCACCTTCCTCTATGTTGTTCTCCTTACAACCTGTTCCTACTTCCTTCATTAAATGCCAATTGAATAAACTCAAACCTTGCTCACCCTCTGCTGATAATCTACCTCCCTAGTTCCTTAAAATTGCAACAAGCTCTATTGCCTACCCTGTTTTTATCCTTATTAATCGGTCTGTCACCAAGGCTCTTGTTCCCAACATATGGAAATCCTTTTACACAATTCCTCTCCACAAGGGAGGTAACTCCACTGACCCCTCAAATTTTCGCCCAATAGCTATACTATCCCCACTTTCCAAGATACTTGAAAAATGTGTTCACTCTTAGCTACTTAAACATTTGCTTGAACATAATTTCCTAACCCCCACCCAGCACGGCTTTAGACCCCATTACAGCACCTCTACCGCACTTCTCTCATTCACTGAAACAGTGGCAGAAGCCCATAATAACAACCTACTTCTCTCTTGTCTATTCCTGGATCTCTCCAAGGCCTTTGATACAGTCTCCTACTCTAAACTGCTATCTTAACTCTCACACCTTCATCTGTCTCCACTCTCTATATCCTGGTTCTCTAGTTATTTATCTAACAGACTTCAATCTATATACTGGCAAACCATTACCTCTCCTTTTCTACCCATCACCACTGGTGTTTCCCAAGGCTCTATCCTTGGTCCTCTCCTGTTCAATATCTTTACTAACAACCTACAATCTGCTACAAACCTCTCAACCTTTCTACAATATGCTGATGACTCCACCCTTATAACTACTGCCTGCACCATCCCTGAGTTCCTTTCTCGTACCCAAGACACTTTCACCTCTATACAGACCTGGCTCGCTGACAATCAGCTAATATTAAACCTCCAAAAAACTAAACTTTTGCACTTCCTTCCTAAAAACCTTGTACAGCATAAATCCTCCTTCTTCAAAAACACCACCATCTGACCTGAACCACACACCAAATGGCTTGGTGTCACCATTGACGATGAGCTTAAATTTGACATACATAATCATTCTATAAAAAAAAAAAAACACCAAAAACTTGGCCTGCTGTACCGACATCAGAAATTTCTTTCTCCCTCCTCAAAACCCTCCCTAGCCTCATCTATCCTATTAGTATTACCCTGTCTACTTTATGCAGCCCCAATCCTTACTAACCTTCAAGCATCTCTTCTCAGCAAACTAGAGAAAACCTACAATAAAATAGATACATTTGCTGCAAGCCTCCCCTATAAATCCCACCACTGCCTTGCACTTAAATCCTTGTAATGCCCTGAATTCCCAATACAACTTCTCCTCCCACAGCTGCATATAACTCACTCAATTCTTTATAACCTCACATCCTGCCCCTCAATCTCTAATATTGTATCACAATATAACCCCTGCCATCAACTCCGTTCATCATACAAACAGCTGCTATACATCTACAAACCATCAAAAAACATTGATAAGTCATTATATAAATACTCAGTTGCTCACTCCTGGAACTCCCTTCCTCATAATATTAGAAGTATCTCCCATAAGTCCCAATTTAAACAAGCACTCAAGCACTACCTACAGAACACCTGGCCTATCCCTGCCTAGCTCCAACCTGATCCCACTTACCCCCTTCCTAATTCTACTTCCCTTTTCTCTTCATCTTTTCTCCTTCCTCTCTTCTTGCTCCTCTTCTTGGCAAAATAAACCACCTCCCACTACAAGTGAATACTCTTCATCTCCCTTGTACCCTCTCCATAATGTTGGTACTATACATATGTATTTACATTTATACAAAAACTTGTACTAAAACCTTACTTGCATTGACATCCATGCTGTATAAACTTTCATTGTGATGTAATTTCAGTTTTGAATGTTGTAATTGCTGCGGGAGCAATTTGGTCTTGTGTTATATAATTATTCTTATTGTGATGTAATTTCTTTGCCTGCTTCAGTAGCCGGCTGGCTTCCTAAATGGCTGGCTAGCAGGCTCTCTGCCTGATTCAGTGGTTGTCTCTCTGACTTCCTAGATGGCTGGCTGGCTTCCTAGATAGCTACCTGGCTGGCTGGCTTCCTAGATGGCTGGCTGGCTTCCTCGATTTCTGGCAAATAATCTCAGTCCTTTCTAATCAAATAGCAGCTGTAGAAGTACTAATACAAAACTGCTCTACAGCTGAGACCTTTATAGGGCTGTTCTTAGTGGAATTCCCATCTCCTTCAATCCTTGCAGCCAATTGCTACATGATTTACACCATCTGGACCTAACAGGGAATACATCTGCCTGCAGGTCCGGGTTGGTGACATAACCACATTGCTATGGAAAAAACTAAAGTATTTTTGGCTTTTCCATGTCAATTCAGTGTGTATGGGAAAATGGGACTTTTAAAGCCCCACTGCTTGACAGTGCGGGCAATGAGATGGCAAGGCTCAACCCATGAGTGTCCCGCTGACAACAGGATGGGTGGTAACCGTAACTATGCTCCTCTACCCTACCCATATTCTCACCCAGCCCACATTGACAACAGCCCCTCCCACTGTACCCTATCAACTATATAAAGTTTTCTCCACTCAACTCTGTACTCCCTCTATCGTATATCACTATGTTTTATACAGCTCAACAGCCCCTCCTACTGTACCCAATTAACCAATTAAAGTTTTCTCCACCCAACTTTGAACTCTCCCTATCTCATATCACTATCCTCTATATATATATCACAGTCATCTCCTCCATCCCCTCCTATAATCTCATACACAAATTATTAGTCTTGACAAGTGTAAGTACTCTCTCACCTGCTCTTCTCTCTTTGTTCCCTAGCTAACTCTTTCACATTACTATGCTCACCCAACCACACCTTGTACTAACTTTCTTTCAAGTCCTTCCACATCATGCTCCATCTCTACCTCACAACCCCCCTACTCTTCTACCTTACATTCTTAACCTTCTGTTACATACAACCATCTCCTACACTCACACACCCAACAACCATCCATAACAAACCTCTCCTACCCTTCTTAATCTGTCTCTCTCTGTATAATATCTCCTACATACAACTTCATAAATTCAAATTAGCTACTCACTATCCTTCCTCTCCTAAAGCAAGCACAAATTCTTTTCTATTTTCTTTTCTCTAAATAAATCCACTCTACCAACCAAAACTCTTATGCTAGATGGGGACATCCACCCCAGTCCTGGCCCAACTAATTCTCCACATCCCTCCACTATCTCTTCACCCACCTTACACCAATCTCCCCCCTCCGCTATTACCAAACACCGTATTATCTACTCAGTAAATATACAAAGTCTAAGCAATAAAGCTACTGACCTACATTCTTGGATAGCTCACTATTATCCACATATCTTAACCCTATCAGAAACATGGCTAAGACTTCACATCTCTAACACTGAAATCTTACCTCCCAGTTATAACATTTATCACCAAGAATGAATTTCCAAAAAAGGAGGAGTGGTGGCAATTCTGTACTCTGAACAACTCAACTTATCTCCCCTACCTATACCTACCCCCCCCCCCCCCGATTTCCACCCAGCTGAGCTTCTTATTCTCAATTGTCACTTAAAACCACAAAAAAATTGCCATGGCAGCTATTTATATAGCACCTGGAAATAACATACCAATCCTAGAACCTATCCTGTCCTGGCTCTCTCTTCATATACCCTACGAGACTATTATCCTAGGAGATGTCAGCATTGACTGGAAAAAAATATCAACCAACTCTCCAAATCTTAGCATTAACCTCCATGGATTTAATCAATTAATTACAACACCCACCCATTTAAACAAAAAACAACAATAATAGCTTCAGCTTGGACTGGATCCTAATTTCCCTGTCACCCTTCCCAACTCCCTGAGTGACCACCTCCATATCTATGTTCAAAGACACTTTCCAAACTCCTAAGTCCCACCTATACTGAGACTGCTACAACCTCTCCTACTTCAAGTGCTGAAATATTTAACAATAGACTCTCATTAGTTAACTGGTCCAACCTCTGACACCTTCCCCTTAATGATGATGTTCTTGATTTTTAACCATAACACCTCAAAATACTTGATTCACTAGCACCACCACACAAAATTAGGATGAAATCTAGTCCCACTCCCTGGCTCTCAAAAAACACTCTCTCCTTATGAAAAATAGAAAGAGCATGTGGAAACTATGACTAAAAACTAAATCCTCTATGCAACTTCCAAAATACAAAGAACTTCGAAACCTCACCAAAAAGAAAATCAATAAAGATAAGAAAAAATTCTACTATGAGGCACAATCCACCCAGCACTCAAACGCAAAGAAATTCCTTAACTCCATTAATAAAATCCTTCACCTAGGAAGGCCTACTACCCCCAACCCATACCCCAACAAGACACCTCAAGAAACTGCCACTCTCCTTAACTCTTACTTCATTGAATCTGTCTGTAAACTAACCCTCACTGACCATAACAAATATCTTCCCCCACCTCTTCCATTACTAACAGCACCACCCCTTCTCCTTTAAGCCAGTCCTCAGTGTGTCTGCAAAATTTCTTCTGCCTAAACTAAACCCATGCTCCCCCTCTTCTGATAATCTACTTCCCTTCTTTCTTAAACTTGCATCTGACTTCATACCTACCTGCAAACAGATCTATCCAGAAATATACTGTCCCTGACATCTGAAAATCCTTATACACCATACCACACCACAAAGGAGGTAACTCCACCGATCCTTCTAATTTTAGACCCATTGCTATTCTCTCCCCACTCTCCAAAATCCTTGAAAAATCAATACACAATCAGCTTCTTAAACACCTACTTCAGGAAAACCTTCTGACCCCCACCCATCATGGCTTTAGGCCTAATCATAGTACTTCCACTGCCCTTCTGTCTTTCAGTCATATTGTCGCTGAGGCTAGAGACAAAAAAATCAGCTGGTGTCCTATCTATTCCTAGAGCTCTCAAAAGCTTTTGATGCTGTTTCTCATTCCAAGCTACTAACTAAATTATCTGATCTCATCCTCTCCACCTCTAATATTCTCTGGTTCTCCAGCTATCTTACTAACAGGCTACAGTTAGTCAGATGGCAATCCACCTGCTCCCTTGTTGTACCTATCAAGACAAGAGTCTCCCAAGGCTCTATTCTAGGTCCTCTTCTTTTCAATATCTTTACCAATAACCTCCACTCATTATGCATCAACTTGTCCCTTATACAATATGCTGACGATCTGACTCTTATCTCCCTCTCTGATAACATCACTCACCTTCATTTTATTACCCAGAACTCCTTTCTCACCATTGAACAATTGCTAACTGATAATCAACTCATCCTAAACCCGAAAAAAAACAAGCTCCTTCTTTTCCTTCATAAATCTCTTGCCCATCATAAAACCTCCTTCACCATCTCATCTCTTGATGACACAATTATTACAGTTGAGTCACACACTAAGCTCCTTGGCACCATAATTAATAATCAATTAAAAGTCTACCTCCATATCCAACAATGTATTAAAAAGACACATCAAAAATTAGGTATATTCTACAGAGATAAAAAAATTCCTGTCCTCTGACTCCAAACCTACTCTGGCAAAGCATTCCTCCTTCCCTACCTGTCCAGTACTTACACATCTACAATCGACCTTAATAAACAAACTTGAACAAACATGTAACAAAATAGCTAGAATTGCCAGCAACCTCCCATACAAATTTCACCACTACCCTGCTCTAAAACAGCTCCAGTGCCTTGAATTCCTCCATTTCCTACTTATATCCCAGCTACAAACCACTCACTCCTTACTAAATAAACCCTCATTCTGTCCTTTCCTCTCCTCACTAGTATCGTTGTAAACACCTATTCGTACTCTTCGCAGCTCCGATCAACTACTTCTTGTCATATACAAACCTAATAAAAACATAGGCAAACTATTTTACAAAAGCACAGTGTCCCAAGTTTGGAACAAACTTCCACCAAATATTCAAAATATCAAATATACAAACAGCTTCAAAAAGGAACTGAAAATCCAAATTGCCAGCTTAAGTTCCTGCCCATGGCAGGACCCTACTTAACCCCCATTTCCATTCCACCTATCTTTACCATTTAATTCTTATTGAATACGTTCTTTTAACCCAATGAAAAGAATTCAGTTGCTTCATTGTACTTTTAGTTTATTTAAATAGCAACACATCTAGGTTATGCTGCCTATCTAGATTGTTTTTATACATGTAATGCTATCGTGAATATTTACTTTTTATCTCTACCCTCCATAGGTATTTCCATCCTCTATATTATCATGTATCAACTTTTTAGCAACTGTTAATCTGTATAAACTTTATAGCAACTGTTAATCTTTTATTTGTATAGCCTTGATTGTATTTTTTAATTTGTACAGTCTTGAATCTGTGTAATCTGTTATTCTTGTACAGTCCTGAATGTATGTAATTTTTTAATTTTTGTTGGAGCTTTTCTTCTTGGGTTTCCACTGAAAATAGGCCTCTAGTACAGTTTGACTAACCGAGTTAACAAATGAAAAATAAAATAAAATAAATGTGTTATGGGTTTCCTGGGTCATACAGTAAGACCTATAGCTTGCAAGGATACAGTACGGGAGTTTGCCTATGGCAATTTGGATGTGAAGAAGTTCAAGTGCATCATACTGTTAGACTAAACTTGAGATGTTTGTTTTTGATGTAAATTGAGACACCTTCACCTCTTGTCCCTTTGTTTGTATCCAATACACTGTTAAAAAAGCTAGGACTTCTTTATATAGTCAAACATTTTCTATCGGGCCATGCACAGGACAACATAGCTCAAACCTATCTACTCCCCAGTCCTCTATATGCATCATCAGTTGTGACTAACCTACAATCCTTTCAGTTCACCAAACTGGAGTAAATCACATAACAAGACTGCAAAGTTTAAAAGTATCCACATTAACCAAACACATCACTGTCTTACACTTCAATCCTTTACCTGGCTTGACTTATCTAATGTTTTAGCCTACACTGACATTAAGGCTGCCCACAACATCCTCTACAGCTCAGAGAGGTACTCTGCTACCAGCTAGTTATTAATCTGGTACTCCCCTCACAGAGAACTGTATTCACTGAACCAACAGTTAGTGCTTACTCAAAAATCTAAAAATCATAATGATGATGCCCTATACTCTGTACATTGTGAAAGTGTGACACACAAAACAGGCATCAGAAATATCTCATCAATTATTTAAAACCACCTTGAAAATATACCTATCTAGAAAACTGTCCAGTATTTGTAACATTCCCAATACTAAGTCCCCTTCTTAGTCTAATCATTTCCATTCTACATTTTAAAATCCTAATGAAATCATACTTATCAAAAAACAATCCTGATTATCTACCATTAGTCCATAACCATTAATAAACCCACTCAATATGCAACCAAATCAAGTAAATATAAAATCACAACACTTTCCTACCTGCTTACATGTGTCAAGTGAATAACCGGTTGGGTAAAACTTACATATGGCTCATCTGCTGTCTGCATACTTTAATTCAGTATCCCTTTATACATAAACTGTGAAATAGTGCTGAATGTTCTTCAGATATGTGTGACTTTAGATTCATAGAGATTCCAAAGTCACTGAGTCTCATGACCATTGTCTTATTTCCAGTACCCACCTTGGGTGGCTTCTCCTTTCTCCAGGAGGGTCATACCAGTCAGTCCTGGAGTAAATTTGTGGATACCCAATCCAATCATCTAGTTTATGTTTAAAGGAAGGTAGTAAGTCATACTGCTTAACATGCAGGGGAAGTTTCTTCAAGAGGTTTGGGAGGTACTGGATTATAAAGCAATACCTCCTTCATGTTTTATTTATCTGTTGATCAAGCTTTAGGTCTCCTATTTCTAGCACTGGTGGAGAGGCAGCGTTTGCCCCTCAAAAATCTGTAAGATGTTAAATAAAGGGATAGGCTTTCCAGCCTCGTTTGGTATCTTAGGGACTTTAAGCCTGAGATTTTATTTTATTTATTTAATTTTGTTAGGAACTTTTGGGGTCTTTCTAATTGTTTATATTTAGTAAGGTACATCCCAAAGGATACATTTTACTCAGTAACTTGCCTGATCACCATTGAGTATAAGGGAGTGATTACACCTTTAAACCTTGATGATATTCCTTTGGTAATTACATGGGCCAAATAAAATAATTTCCTGACAACTGCTGTTACATGATGTTCAGAAGAGAAGGAGCTATCAACCTAAGTACCTAGGTCCCTGACTACATTTTCGTTTTGTAGCGCTGTGCTGTCACCAAAAGTGATGATACTGCACTTTGTGCCATTTAATTTGAGCCCATGTTTAGTACACTAACAGTTTACTAAGAAGAGTTAACTCTGGAGGGGTTGGTTATTATAGGGTGGCCTAACAACACCCCTATGTTAGCAATCATCTGCATACTTTTGGCATGCTATAATTACTGTCTAATGCACTTAACATAGTGATCAGCTGTTAAACTAGATACAGCTCAGTGTCATGTAATATATTTTATTGTTAGCTCATGCTAATTGGCTGTGAAAAATATATAATTTGAAGCCCTTCCCCCCATTCCTCAACTGAAAAGGCTAATTTGCCCAGTTGTTTTTTTTTTTAATTTTATTTATTTATTTATTTGCATTTGTTAATCAGGTTATTGCCCTGATCTCCATGGACACTTTTCAGACTCATCTGGGAAATACTGTCTGTGACTTTCTCAGAGTCAAACAGTTAGGCAGTGGAGGCTAAGGGAATCAAACCCTGGACCACTGGAACACAGGAAGCAGCTCATTAACAGCACATCAGTCCTCATCAAAGGCTAATAAATAAATGAATATTATAAATAAATAAACAATTCTAATCATGCTTTTTGGAATTCAGACCATCACAAGACTGCCTAAATCAGCTTACATGGGTCTTGTCATCTACTTTCTCCAAGTCTGTAATTGCCCTTTGCTGAACCCTTTCCTCAACAACATATTTTTCTCCTCTCACTACAAACACTGAGTCATTTGTACTGACTGCACTGGGATCTGCATCAAAGGGCTCATCATACATGAATACATGGGTCACAATCTCCAGCCTTTTCATACAGCATGACAGGACTTTGATGTCTCTGTATTAAATGCAGTTTGTTCTTCTACATTGGCACCACAGTGATCTTTCTCCAGTCATCTAGGATACACATTTCTCTCCATACCATGATGAGTACCCATAGTAGCCACTGCTTCTCCAGTACACTCAACATCTTGTTAATATCGACCATGATTTTATCTGAGCCTACTGTTTTCTCTGACTTCTTTCCCTAGGCTGAGACTGAAATAGGCCCAATTGTATCAGTGCTCTACTCCGGTTAACACATTCAAAATAAAAATAAATAAACTTCATTTTCCTTACTGTAGTTCATGCTTTCTCTAGAGTGGTTTCTCCTTCTTCTTTTATTTTTGGGTTGGGCATGAAATTGTACAGCTTCTGTGGGATTATCCTAATACAGACTCAACTATATGTAAGTATGTGCTCTGGTTTCTTGTGACACATTAAATAAGGATGTCATCACCAATTCGTCACCCCATTTGTAAGATGTAACAAGGGACTTGGACCCTTGCAAAACTGTTGGATTTTTTTTTATCTATAAAGTTTTGAACCATCTATGTAGTTGCTTGTTTAAGGATTGCTTTGCTGTATATGGACATTTCTGAGGATAGAATGCCTTGGGCTGTAATTACATGTGGCCTTTCAGTAGCTGGACTGTGATATGGTGGCAGGCCAGTACCTTTCCAGTGTCGACTTGTCCGGTAACCACCTACATCACTGTGAATTTATAATGTCTAGCACTGTATCCAGAACTCCAGATATGGTCTCATCAATTATCATTTTAATAATCACCCACACTAAATGTCCCAGTGTACTAAATTCTCTGTTATTTTTTATGTCATTTCATATTGTAAGGTATCTGATGTGAGTAACCTAAGTATCTTTTCAATTCATCATCATCATCATCATCATCATCATCATCATCATCATCATCATCATCATGCACTCCTGCTCTTTGTGCTGTTCCCTTCCCTTGATTTTTTCTTTCAGATGTATTGGTCTGCAATGGAAGTGAAGCACAACACTTTTGCCAATCTTTAAACTGTTCTCACTCTATAATCATTTTCACTCAGTCTGTCAGAGAAGAGCTGTAGCACATTTTATGTAATTTGCACAAGGGCATATTTAAGCACCAGCTCTTTTGCTGTGTGATGTTTAAAGATATTAAGGAAATCCAGTAGCTTAAAGAATAATTAATTGGTCATAAAAACAATAAGTATTGACAGGAAAGAAGGAAGGGTACCCAATGAGTCCTGAAATTCCTGAAATATGGAGACTGAATGGCCAAAAAAGGACTTACATATACTAAGTCCAATGTGGGCATTTCTTGGAATATTCCCTTTTCTCTGAGGTGTGGAGATCTCAAAGTTGTTATATATAAGTTCAGGGGATGGTAGTGGTGGGGAGGTGCATGACGGTTTGCCCCCCCCCCCCCCCATCCCTGCAAAAAAAAAAAAACTGTTCTGTGATAAGAACAATGTTTGATATGAACTCTTCAGCACTTGGCATTATGAGTATTTCACTAGGGAGCAGTTTATAATGAGATCTCAGTTGCTTGAGCTGGACTGGAATACCTTATCATTCAAGCTGAGTAGTGAGAGCAGCCTGACTTTGATTGTTGACTTGAATAATTTGTTTAAAGAAATGTTATATGGAATTAATAAAGCAAGAATCCTAAATACTGTTCTTTTTAGGGGAATGAATTAAAGAATTCAAAGGTTAGGGTTCCACAAGCTAACACTGACCATGCAGTAGTGTGGCTCATGTTAGCTACTGCACTGAATCTGGAAGTGCAAGAAACACCATGGTTTGGGACTATAAAATAGTTATAGACAGAAGAGGGAAGTTCATACCTTGAAATATACAAAAATGATAAGACAGCAATGCCGTGGCTAAACCATGGAATATCATAAAAGATGCAGTCTGGGTAGGAAAAGGAGGATGGAAATGATTATTACGGCAAACAGAGAAAGAAAAACAACTGGTTCCTTAGAGAGGTGGTGTTGTATACTGAATTTAAGTCCAAACAATTAGTCAAAATTAATAAAGACCCAAACTTCAGGATAAAAGTAACAATGTAAATCCAGTATCTATCATTTAGTAGCTGAGAAATGTCTAGATGCAAACTTCGTGGAAGCTGCAAAGCTAGATAATACAACGGAGGAGCTCAGAACCAGCTCAGCTTGGAAATGAATAAAATATACTATTTACTGGACTTTTTCCTTTTAGCAACCTGACCTTAGGGTAACCATTAATAGCCACAATATTTCATCTTCACCTTTCTCATGATAGCAGCTCCTATTACAAACTGTAGCTTTTAGCACTATCAAATATCTGGGTCAGTAGCAAGCACTATCAAAATAATATATTTGTTTGAACCCAAAGCTTGCCATTTTAAGAAGCTGTCAATTGACCAGACTGCTGATGTTGAAGAAAACATTTGAGGCATAGCACACACTCATGTATAGCAAATTCTTGGAACATTGAATTTGCATCTCCTTATCTCAGCCTTCTGCGAACCTGAGGCTGTCTTGTACTGAAGTAATTTCTGAATTAGCCCTGTTGCCCATTCGCTTAACAAGACCCTCTAGAAAGCAATTATATTTGTGTAAGGGAGCATTTAGCTTTATCAATGGAACTTGTACTGAATCTGTTGGGACTGCAGGATCAAGACAGAAGGTCAGTCCTGCATACTGAAGAGATTCTGTATTTAACCATAGACACATCTGGTTTGTCAAAAACAAATTATTTTGTTATTGAATGTCATGCTTCATGGATTTGCTGGCTTCTGTGAGACCAATGAGTTAGTTTATATATATATATATATATATATATATATATATATATATATATATATATATATAGGTTCATAGGTTTATAGGTAGGTACTAGGCTATTGGCCCTGGGGCCTATATAAGCCAAGCCAAATAGTACCCTGGCTTTTGCCACCCAAGAAAATTATTTTCCTGTGCCCCTGTCAAGCAGAGCCACAGAAGTGATCCCTGGGGTGAATATCCTATCTCCCATCCAATCATCAAGATTTTTCTTAAAGAGTGCTAATGAGGAGCTTTGTTTGATATAGATAGGTAGTTTGTTCCAGAGTATGGAAAGTCTGTGGGACAGGAATCTATCCCTGCAGCATGTTCTGTTTATTGTGGTGACAAGGTTTAGGTCCCTAGAGCGTGTAGCTCGGAGGGATTAGGATTGCTTTAAGTGGAGCATGTCCAACAGCTCTGGGTTTGACATAGCTTTGTATGTTAGGCAGAGATCGCCTCTGAGTAGGCGATATGCGAGAGAGTAAAGCTGGAGTTTTTTGAGACGGTCTGAGTAGGGCATTTGTTTGAGGCCGGTAATCCTCTTTGTGAGGTATTTCTGCAGCCTTTCCAGTTGTTGTAGATTTCTTGTGAGGTACATACTAAAAGGGGCATTGTAATCTATAATGGGTCTAATGAGTGATGAGTAGAGGGGAACAATGACCTCTTTTTTCCTGGATGAGAAACCTTTTGTGATGAGGTGTGCCATGTAGAAGGATTTCCTGACTACTGTGGTGATGTGATTATCAAAGAAGAGACTACTGTCCACCTGTGTCCCAAGGTCTCTTATCACACATTTGGCATTAAGTAGACTGCTGCCTATGTGGTAGTTCATGGGTATAGACTTTTTACCAAAAGGGATGACAATGCACTTTTTGGCATTGAGCTTGAGGCCATGGCTTTGACACTAGGCATCTGTCGCAGTGAGGCCCTTTTGTAGGATGTCCACATCATTAGGAGTTTTGATTATGGCTCCTAGTTTGCAGTCATCTGTGAACTTTGTTAGCCAAAGACCTTCTGTGTTAGCCTGTACTTCAGAGAAGTAGATACCAAACAGGAGGGGACACAGGACTGAACCCTGTGATACTCCACTTGTCACTGGTCTGAAGTCAGATTTAGAGTCTGCTACTTTCACAGTGTGGGTTCTGTCAGTGAACCAGTTGGCAACCCATCTTGTGACATAGGGATTTATACCTAGGTTAGTGAGTTTATATATAATTCCAGAGTGGGGGATGGTGTTGAAAGCCTTGTTGAGATCTAGATAGGCTGTGTGAGCCACCTTACCCTCAGCTATGGCTTTGGTGACCGCTTCAAAGAAGTCTATCAGGTTTAGGAGACATGATCTGCCTTTTACAAACCCGAAATGGGTAGGGTCCAGAGTTTGGAGATTACCAATGTCATTGTTTATAAGTTCCATGATGATATGTTCCATAGACTTGCAGACCAGGCTCATCAGGCTGATGGGGCGGTAGTTCCCAGGGTCCGTGGTGGCTCCCCCTTTGTGGAGTGGGATAACCGTTGCTGTGCACCATTCAGTGGGAACAAAGCCTGAGGTGAGGCTATGACTGAACATGGTACTTAGGTGGGGTGCCAGTTCATTCTGTAGTTCATGTAGAATGCAGCCTGGGATGTTGTCAGGCCCCATGGATGCTGTGTTCTTGGCTTTGGAGAATGTGTTTTTTACCTGTGCAGCAGTGATTACAGGAACTTTGCATTCTTTCGGTGTGGAGATGGGCCCTTTAGGGGGTGAGAGAGGGGTAAAGTTAGCACTGAACTTATCTGCCAGGATGTTGGCAATATCAGTTGGTTCTGTATATTTAGTGCCATTGTGCTGTAACTCAGAGTAGATCTGAGTGTTGCCATTGAGATTCTTGACATAGCTATAGAATGCTTTGTGGTTGTCTTTAGAATCAGTGGCAATTTTGTCTTCATAACTAGCTTTGGAGGATTTTATGAGGGATCTCAGCTTATTTCTGAGGCTGACCACGGAGTTTCCCCAATCATGGGATTTTACTCTTTTTTGCAACAGTTTTTATTTCTTCTGTTGTAGAGTTTGTTTATGGCAGGGGACCACCAGATTGGCTTCCTTTTTTTGGAGGATAGCATTTTGGTTCTGTTAGGGATTGCACAATCCATGCACTCATGTAAGTTCTTATAAAGTGTATTTGTATAGGATTCATCAGTTGTACCTCTATTGCCCATCAGCATGGGTGTCGTGGTTTGCCACTTCTGTCTTAAGAAGCGGGAAGTTGGCTTTGGAGAAATTTTTTATGGTGGTTTCACTAATGGAGAGTAGGGGTGGGATGTGAATGTCTAGGGTGGTTAGCTTGTGGTTGGATCTGACCAACGAGGAACTGACCTATGGTGTGCAACTTTGCCATTTGCCATTGCCCATGTTGGTAATGACCATATATATATATATATATATATATATATATATATATATATATATATATATATATATATATATATATTTATTTTATTTATTTATTTTACATTTGTTGACCGGGCTAGTCCAGCTGGATCAATGTCCATTTTCAGTGGAGGCCCGGGGAGAAAAGCTCCAAAGATTAAAGCAAGATAATAAGAATAAACTTAAACAATAAACACTCATGACAAAGGCAATGAGCAAAAATACAGAGATTTTAGTACAGGTAATACAAATCTAAAAAGAAAACAAATAAAAACCAACTAAGTAATAAGTAAGGCATTAACTACTTTCAGTACAGAATATGGAAGAATGGAAGTATTACGTAGTTCAATATGTAATACATAATTGTAAAAGATAAAACATTTTTTTTTTTTTTTTTTTTTTTTTACATATACGAGAACAGTAGTAACTATAGAGGCATTAAGTCATTTGTAGTCAGAGAGAATATTATAGTGGTGAATAAAGAATTATGATAGGAGAGAGATGAAAGTAGGTTAGTCAGGATTGGTACAAGAGCAGAGCCAGAATTTGTTCAGATGTAATAGAAGTTGTTTCTTAAAGAGTGGAAGAGTGGCTAGAGAGGAGATGTGTGAGGGAAGGTTATTCCATATTTTGCCAACTGAGTTGGAGAAAAGGCAGTTACCTGCAGAATTTGTAATTCTAGTAGTGTTAACTTGTAGCTTTTCAGAAGAACGTAGTTGTTTCAGGTTATTATAGGGAGTCAAGAGGTTGCTAAGAGCTGGTGTTTTTGATGGTTGATATAGAATTTTGTGTGCTATTAAGAGTTGTTGATAGATAAGCTTGTTAGGAAGTTCCAACCAGTGTAATTGTTATAAGTTTAGACAGTGATGAGTTCTAGACTGAGATGCTGTGGCAAATCGAGCAATATTATGGTAAGATGTAGTCAGTTTCCTGAGGTTACTTTTAGAGAGATTAGTGTAAATAGAGGAAGCATACAGAAGGGTAGAGATAAGATATGATTTGTTGTAGAGTCGGGAGAAATGCGGGAATTATCACTTGCAGTAATAGTGAAGTTTAGTTGAGTAGATTTGTGGGTAGGTGAAAATAGTAATAGTTTAGTTTTCTTGGGGTTAAGGAGAAGACATCTTTTTGAGAACCACTGTTCAACGGTTGAGAAGGTTGTTTGTGTGAGAGACTGGAGTTCTGTTTGAGAGGAAGCAGTACAAATTATGGTAGAATCATCTGCATATTGTATACAGGTAGTGTTTTGGATAGATGATTGGAGATCATTAATAAAGATAGAAAATAAAAGTGGGCCTAGTATAGATCCTTGAGGTACTCCTAAAGAGATAGGAAGTAGAGCAGATAGTGAATTTTTCCAGAGTACTGCTTGTTGACGGTTTTCAAGATAGGATGAAAACCAGGTTAAGGAAGAGTAATCCAAGGCAAGGGATTTAAGTATGTGTAAAAGAAGTGTATGGTTTACCATATCAAAGGCTTTTGATAGGTCTAGGAAAAGAGAAGAGGTTAGTTTGTTGTTGTTACGGTTACAGTTGATAGTGTTGGTAAAAGAGAGTAATACAGTGGTGGTACTATGTGAAGGTCTGAATCCATGTTGAGTGTTAGCTAGTAGGTTGTTATGGAGGAGATGGTTAAGTAGTTGTTTGTGTATACATTTTTCCATGATTTTAGCTAGAGGAGATAATAGTGCTATTGGGCGAAAGTTAGAGAGGTCAGTAGATTTACCTCCTTTGTGTAAGGGTATGATGTATGATATCTTCCAGATTGCAGGGAAAGTACTTTCTTTTATGGATCTGTTTATTAGGATAGAGACAGGGTAGGCAATAGCTTTAGCTGCTACTTGCAGGAATTCAGCAGGAAGCTTATCTGCTGAAGGGGTAGTGGGTTTAAGTTTTTGTAAAAGAGATTGTATATAGGAGGTAGATATAGGTTGTAGTTGAAGGGGAGGAAGAGAGTCATTGAAGCTACTTAAGAGTAGTTGAGAAGTGTCAGGAGATAGGTGGTGAGCTAGACTTTGTATGAAAGTAGTGAAGAAAGTATTGAAGTTATTGGCTATTAAAGTGGGATCATCAGGGTCAGAATCCTGAGGGTTGGGTGTAACTATTTTGCCTGGGGTTAGTAGATTGTTAATACTGGACCAGAACTTTTTTGGTTCTTTTCTGGTGGATTGCTGAAGTTCAAAGTAATAATTCTTTTTATCTGAAAGGATGGCTTTTTTGGTACTGTTTCTGAGCTCTCTAAAGGTTTGATGATCTGTTGGGTTTTTAGAGGAACGCCATTTATTCCAAGATTTATTTCTGAGGATGATTTTATGCTTAGCATTAGAGGTTAGCCAGGGTGCTGTTTTAGTTTTTGTTCTAATGGTGTGAATTGGGGCATGTTGATTTAGGATTGAAAGGAGTGTTGAATTGAAGTGTTCAACTGCCTTGTTAAGTGTGAGATGTTTTAGAGGGGTCCAAATTGTTTTTTAATATATATATATATATATATATATATATATATATATATATATATATATATATATATATTTGAGTCTACCCGAAAAGGCCAAATTCCCACATTACTGAATCCAAAATGATCGAGATGACATAAGTGTCAAAACACACTGACACCACATATTACTGAACTTTTTCACAGGGAAAATGAACAGTTGGACAAATTGGGAATATTTGCCTTTTTCCCCACTGTAGTGCGATCTTGGAGTTGGTATATTTAGTTAGGGGAGGTGTGTGGGGTGTAGTCCCCCACCTGGGTGAGTTTGACATGATGCGTTTTGTTTTTTGTTGCATGTTCGACAACTGTCCATTTTCCCTGTGAAAAAGTTGGGTAAGCCATGGTGTTGGTGTTTTGCCACCTCAGCAATGTCATCTTGATCATTTCAGATTTAGTAATGTGGGAATTTGGCCTTTTAAGGTAGACCCATGTATATAGGCACTATATAGGCACAGTATAGAATGTGGAAAAGGAAAGTTTAGTTTTTTTGTACTTCAAAGATCCCAAGGGATATGAGGAGTGGTATGTGGGAGACCAGAATTGAATACAGGGAACTTTACTGGTAGATTTTTTTAGAAGCCAGTAGGTCCCCTGGATTAAACGATGGTTTATCCCTGGCCCCAGTTTTAAAGCTGAGAGCGGCAAGATTATAACATTTACAAAAAAGCATACAAATGTAGCATTTGATTTTGTTGAGTCCCTGCATAGCGAGATTATGTAGTTATTTTAAATGTGAAGTAGTTGTGAGCTTTAAATCCAATAGAAGGCACATGAATAGATTTTTATACATTTTATAAACTTATATATCAAGTTTTTTATGATTTATTACCCTTAAGGAGAGATGTTGTTTTAACATTTATTGATGCAAGCAGTTAGAGGGCTTATTTTACATTATGAATTGTATTAAAAAGAACATTTAAAGTATAGAATTGTTGTTGTAAATAAAGTTATTTATGTTAGTGGAGGTGAAAAGGATTGTGTGTAAAGCCTATAACGTTAATTTTAGTGATGCACTGTTTTTATTGGTGAATTTGTATTTAATTGAAGTATTTAAGGCATGTAATTTAGTTTGTTAGTTGTATCTGATAAAGTTGAGGATGAAAACGTATTTTCAAGGAGTATCGTTAATGTGTTGTGCTTTCTTACTGCGTTAAAACTGTGTTAAGCCCATCTACTGTTTCCTGTCTTCTGGAGTTCCATTGAAGTGTGGATAACTGTTTTCTAAGCTACAATTGCACCTTTTTTCTCCTTCATTGTGGTTATTAGACCCATACACACACACACACACACACACACACACACACACACACACACACACACACACACATATATATATATATATATATATATATATATAGAGAGAGAGAGAGAGATTTGTAGGAGGTGTGGCAGATGCCCCTGTAAAAGTTGCTGTTTGAGTTGTTGTGCATTTGGTTTGGTTTTAATTTTTGCAGGGTTTTGAAGTATATGTTGGACACGTTCTTGTTTTTCATTTATTTAGTCTGTATACTGTTTCTTCAGTCAGCATAGTTTCATTGGTGTGGGCATTAATTTAGTGAAATGAATCCTTTCTGGAATACCGTGTACACTAAAACTTTGTCATAAGTTTTAGTGGCTGCATGCAAAGTACAAGAGCTTATGGCATATGCAACTTTGTACTTTGAATGAGCATCTGACAAAAAAAATAAACTTTTTTTTTCAATGAACAGGCAAGCCAATATAATCCACAAACAGTATACTCAATGGTTTTTAGGCCAGTTTAAAGCAGGGAATAGTGAATTTGTGATATTTACCATTTTCTTAACATAGCTTACATATATTTACTTCTTTACCCACATCTTTACCCATGGCAGGCCACTTTGGATATAATTTACCTAACCCCAGAAATTATGGACATTCTAGTTTAAACATGGTATAATGGGATACTTGGGTAAGATAGTAATTTTACTGAAAACAAGAATAGGTTATTATTTTTATTGTCTCCCATTTTTATCAACAAAATTAAAATCACTGAGATCATGGAACTGTGTGGTAAGCAAGTCTATTTACCTCCTAAGCTGCATGAAGTCAGAGTTAGTATATTCAGAATGTGGGGGTGTGGTTGTGCTGGGATCTTGCCTCTTGAGAAAGTACTTTTTTATGTGTCTGTTAAAGTCAGTGCTGTGTGTTGTTGATTTAACAGTTTTTATTTCATTGTGCAATGTTTCACATTGTGTACATATTCAATAGATTTGATGTAACATTATCAGCAGAATGACTCTTTGGTGGTCTTATTAGTATAAACCCTCACAATGCACAACCACCTCTGGTAATTAATGCATGGCTGCTGGAACTCTGTATCATAAACTTTGGCCCAGTTACTGTAGGCCAGTCTTTCAAGATATGTATGGCATGTACGTCTATCCCCCCCCCCAAAAAAACACTCTGGCCATAATAAGACTAGAAGAATGTGATAAGTTTCCACTCCCTCATGTAGTACCCAGTCACACAAGGTGACAGAGCTACAGAGAAGGTAGGGTACACCATGCTGGGTTGTACGACAAAGTCCACATGACAGTATGTGCTGCCCATCTGGATTGTCACACTAGGCCATCTTGTAAAAAGCGACTCCCTGGTCACTGCAAAATGTGTCCTGTATGTAGGAATACTATCTTACTACACCACCTCAAAGACAGCTGTTACATAAGACTTCCAGACTACCCCAAAATACCTCCTACTGTATAGGAATACCATATTATGACCATACCACCAACAAAGAAAACTGTTACGTAGTTTCCCACAGCACACCAAATGTTCCCTTGTACAGGAATATTGATTTATTAGCACCCCACCAACAAACACAGGTGTTACCCAGTCGCAGCCTTTGCTATCTTCTCCCATCCAGACATCTTTCAGTTGTTGTCTTACCCTACACCAGATCTCTGTTTATCAGCCCTGACTTCACATATTTCTACTGTGCTTTTACTAACTACTCCCACAATGTTTGCAGAATTTCTTTGGCAGGTTGTAAGACTTTAAATCTGTTCTGAAAATGTGCCTTAACTTTTTAATTAACTTGCCTTAATTGTGTTTATATGTTCCACTGCTGTAGTTAATCTAAACTTGTTAAAAGGTTTGCAGGCAGAATACTGTATTATAGCAATCATTTATGAAAATTGAGTTTAATAAGGGACCTTTCATGTGTGCAGCCTCCCAAATGATATCCATGTTGTAAAATCCAAGGAGTCAATGGTTGTAGGATGAATATAAAAGAAACAGGTTTATTCAGTATTCCACAAACTAGAATATTAGACGTATAGGCTTTGCACTTTCAAAATAAAGAAAACAGTACTTTCATATTAATGTTCAGTTCATAAAGCCCTTTCAGGCTACAGGCTGTCTTTTTAGCCCTGGTTGGGCTTTCTCTCTCACTTTTCCAGATTTTCCTTCAAATTAACTTTTATTAGAAGAACTACATTCCTGAGTTTAGCCCTCCAGGCTTGCCCCTTTTATATCACAGCAACTGGAATTAAGATCTTGTGATTTGGCTAATTTCTTTGAGAACATTCCCTCATTTGCATAATACAATATACATTCTGAGTACACATTTAAAGGCACATTCTCTATAACCATCATGTTAACAATGTGTAACCCTGACCAAAGGATGGGAAATAGGAAATTCACCCAGGTTTGGCCCTAATGTCTCTGATAGACAGAGGCAAACAGTAACTATGTCAAAATTAATATACCCCCCATATAACTTTAAGAAACTTCCTAACTGACATAAGCCCCTCCTAATAAACTCCCATGATACATAGTGACACAGCTAGGTTGGGTTAAGTGGCTAGGCTTATAAAGGCCCTGGTGGTTGTTAGCCTAGTATATGCCTATCGACCTATGTACATAAACAAACATCTATCTATCGACCTATCTACACAGATAGAGAGGAGAGAGAAGACTGATGCTGTAGGCACTTACAACTCTTCCTGATCAGACTGATCCCATTCTTCCTCCTCTGCCTACTTCATCTGCACCTTGGACACATTGGATCTGATACCTGTATGGTCTGCACCCTGGACACATTGGATCTGATACCTGTATGGTCTGCACCCTGGACACATTGGATCTGATACCTGTAGGGTCTGCACCTTGGACACATTGGATCTGATACCTGTATGGTCTGCACCCTGGACACATTGGATCTGATACCTGTATGGTCTGCACCCTGGACACATTGGATCTGATACCTGTATGGTCTGCACTTTGTACACATTGGATCTCATACCTGTGTGGTCTGCACCTTGGACACATTGGATCTGATACCTGTACTGTCTGCACCTTGTACACATTGGATCTGATACCTGTACGGTCTGTACCTTGTACACATTGAATCTGATACCTGTACTTTCTGCACCTTGTACACATTGGATCTTATACCTGTATGGTCTGCACCTTGGACACATTAGACCTGATACCTGTACTGTCTGCATCTTGGATACATTGGTCTGATACCTGTATGGTCTGCACGTGGACACATTGGGTCTGATATTTGTATGCTCTGCACCTTGGACACAGTGGATCTGATGCCTGTATGGTCTGCAGCTTGGAAACATTAGCTCTGATATTTGTATTGATAACCCAGCCTCACATATGTTGACATTAGTAATTTTTCACTCTTTCTCATCAACCAGTTATGTATTAGTCACAACCCTTTACTCTTATTCCTTTCTGTGTTTCATTTTCACATGCAACTAACATGATAAATACATTTCAAAAGTCATACGGTCAAATTCAATAAAGCCTACATGGTAGTGCACTGTTTTGGATTCAGTAAGCAGCTCTACACTATGTGTAGAGCCGTGCACTGACACACAAACAAGGTAAACACTGTGGCATGCAAATTACAGTAAAAGCAGCTGAATTGTATGCTAATCAACCAATCCAAGATGGTGGAGCTATTCAACAAGCTGGAAAGCAACTGTGTAGACTCAGTGCTGGTTTTCTCTGCGAATTCCAAAACCTACTGGAATACAGCCACAGAAAGGAGTCTACATAGAAACAATGTTAGTGACTGCTGTTGCTTTAATTCATGTGTATGTGCAACAGGCTGAAGTCTATGCTGGTGCTGCTGCTAATAGACCATGGCCGAGAGGAGAAGAGTTTTCAGACTCCAAGTAACTTATCACAACCTATATGATGTGGAAATTGTAGAGCACTACAGGGTGGATAGGAACACACCACAGGAACTCTACAACCTCTACAGTCCTCAGCTCAGAGCCAGGGCAAACAGAGGGGAACCCATCCCAGTGGAGACAAAGGTATGTGTAGTACTTAGAATCTTAGAATCTTAAGGCACATTTTCAGAACAGATTTAAAGCCAATAAGTCTTTCAGAGACCAACAGAGGACATATTGGGGGTGTCACAGGCACCAGCATCCAGGATCCTCCATCAGTTCTTGAATGTTATGTTCCAACATGCCAGTGACCACATATATTTTCCCCGTACTCCTGAGGATAGGGCCAGAAATATGCAGGAGTTCTACCCTGTAGCACACTACCCTTAAGTATTGGGTGCCATAGACTGCATACATATAGAAATTAAGGCACCACCTAGGGAACAGGGAAGGCTCTACATTAATAGAAAAGGCTTTCACACTATTAACTACCAAGTCATGTGTAATGCCAAGGCAATCATCTTGAATGTGTGCATTGGCAACCCTGGCAGTTACCACAATTCACATATCTGGCACACCTCCCAACTGTTTCAGATGTTCACTAGGGGGATATATCCCACATGGTCATTTACTGGGGGATGCAGGTTATGCACTGGAACTGTGGCTGATGACATCCATCAGAAATACACACACACCCACTGAAGAATTCCTTAATGAGGTACACGCTCAAACCAGAAATATCACAGATGTTTGGGCTGCTGAAGTTGCAGTTCTGGTGCCTAGATACATCTGGGGAATCCCTGTGGTACAATCCATGGACATGTTCTAAAATATTCACAGTATGTGCCATGCTACACAACATCATCCTGAGAAAATAGCTTCAACAGGTTCAACAAGGGGAAAGAACACACATTCCACCACGAACGCCAAGGTCACCACAGCCACATGCAGGTGAGGAGTGAGAGGGGGAACCAGCAGCTGCTGTGGGTGTAGGCAGACATAGGCATGCTCAATATGTCCTTGCATTGGCTAAGAGACAATGCATAGCACAGTCACTCATGACTTAGCCTAAAACCTTTTTCCTATGCACATACATATAGTAATACTGATGCCAGGCAATGCTCACAACCTTTACCTACCCATGTAAGGTGTACTGCTTGTATCAAACAGTCAGTCCTGAACTAAAACTGTTGCAACTGCTGGATTTACAAGGTAAGTGTTGAACCTGGAGTGTATTGTGTAATAATATGAATGACTAGCATATACTTGCATTTTGTTACTTGGTAGTGTAAGCAAGTAAAAGGTGGAAGTGGGTGATTTGTACAGAAATTACCTAAACATGTGATAGCAGAGACTTATTTGATTTATATGTGTCCATTATTAAGTAGTAGGCCTCAGTCATCAAAGATTCCCACAGTCATATCTCTCAAAAGTAGTAATGGTCACTGTATGCTCTCACTTTAATACCATATGTTTTCTACTGGAAAATTATTAAAGAAAGAAGTTAAAGTAATAATACACATTGCAGTTTCAGACTTTACAACCCTCACATGATCATTAACAATAAAGATGGAAATTTTTGATGCCATCAACTGTCTAACTTTCGAAGATGAATATGTCAAAGGTACAATTACAAGTTCAACATCACAAATGCAGATATATTTAAGCAGCTATGCACCCTGAGCATCAGACACAAAGCTTATGCATCCCTGAATCCAAAATATACAAAACAGGGATATGGCACAGTTGTCATCACTTGCATAGGGTGTTGGGGGGAGAGGAGGAAG
The DNA here is from genome assembly GCF_019279795.1 of Protopterus annectens. Lineage (NCBI taxonomy): Eukaryota > Metazoa > Chordata > Ceratodontiformes > Protopteridae > Protopterus > Protopterus annectens. The sequence goes on along the minus strand of NC_056735.1, from coordinate 495,043,554 downwards.
CCTAGGCTGACACAAAAGGTCATTGAATGTGTATGAGTAAGAAAGAGAAGCAGCCAGACATTTGGATAAACCAACAAATGGCCAGGGAGACAAAATGAATTTTAAACTGCACGGCTGAAACAGGTAAATGTTGTGTGCATGTGTCTGTAGGGGTCTTCCAGGTCACATTGGTGTGTGTGTCTGCATGAACACAGCCAAGCTCTGTGATAGCTCTATATCATGGTATGTTGGACAGGTGTGATCTATTCATAGTAGAGGTGGCAGTTCATCGTTGCTATCCCTGACCATGAGAACTGGCTCTGGCAGGAGTTGCACTAGCACATCCAAGCCCACAGTCAGATGCACTGCTGCTACCTGAACATGACTGATGTCTGCTGGATGAGCTCCCCTCATGAGTACACCCAGGACCATGACCCCATGTCCTGCCACTTCTGGGTGTGGACAGCTCACCCACTGACAGGACAGTGGAAGTACTGCCACTATGGGAGTGTGATTGGGCATAGCCATGTTGGATAACACCAGATGATGTGGTTGACCTATGCCCACATGGATACCATCCCCCTCCCAGCAGATGTTCCATCACAGATACCACTTGTGCAACATGTCATTCATCCCATCCATTGAAGCAGCAACACAGTGCAGGCAGTCATGCGTGTCAGCCTGTGCCACATCAACAATAAGCATTTCTCTGGAGCATCTAAGGAAACATGCCTGTGCCTCCATGATGGCCCTAAACATACATTGAGTTGCACAGGAAGGGACACCTGGACCAGATGGAGGATGGACAGCAGGCCTCCTCCGAGCACCCCTAACAGCCCTCCTGCGTGGCACCTCGCCCGCACTTTGGCTACAGCCAGAGTCAACAGGCACTGAAGCCACAGTAACCACACTTCCCTGATCAATTGTCTCATCCTCCATCAGTTCAATATCTGTGGGCTCACTGGAATGGGTAGGCACAGGCCTACAGGCTGTGTCTGATGGAATTACAGGGGATGGCAGTATGTCAACCTCAGTGCCAAATTCAACCTCATCACCACCAAACTGTACCTCTGTTTTGTAGCCATCATCATCAGAGTCTGCTGATACTCTGACATCAGGTGGTAGAGGTCCCATACCTCAACTGTCAGGATCACCTGTGATAATAGGTTCACAGGTGATTACTAGGTTGACTACAAGGGCCTTTTTGAGCCTAGCCATGCATGCCAAATCTCTGACAAGTTCTGATACCCTTAATAAGTGTAAGCATGGGCCTGGGAGATAAACCCTTTACAGGTTAACTATGTCCATTAGGGACATATATGCCAAACCAGGGATGAATTTCCAGTTTCCCATCCAATTGTCCAAGTTGCACTTGAATTGGGTTAGGGGGGAACTCTGCATGGATGGGAAGCCTGTTCCATTGATGGCAATATGCAACAAACACAGGAAAAATTAATACATAAGCTACTATATTCCAACATATGCTAACAAAATAACAGTGCTGCCACTATTAGACAGTACAGCAATACACACAAAAGCCCCAACATCAACATCACACACTAAAATATTTCTTTGAATTGCTCATCAATACTGACATAAAAATGTTCGGCTTACCATCTGCAGATGAAGGTATCCTCTGCATGCCAGATGGTCCTGGAAGACGTTAAACAAAAGGTAAGGACAATATCATCACAATTTAAAATAACACAGGGGGTAATAGATGACAACTCCAACTTAAGCTAATCAATCAGAAAGTGCTGTTAACTGTACCAATCTTCAATCCTTCCCCCCAAAATGTCTTGTGAAACAGAAGTAACGTATTGATATAAATTGTTTTACTATACAGCAATATTCAACAACTGAGATACAAAAGTCTACCTGGAAGTTCTTCCTGGGACATGCTTGCTGACCCTGAAACAGTAGCACCAATGTCTAGAACATGTTGTTCTGCACTTTCCTGGGAGCTGTCTGGATCCCTGACAGTGGACAAGAACTCTTCATTTGGTGTTAGTGGTGGCTCTGCAGCAGGTCCCCCGGTACCCATATGATCACAGCCCACTGCAGTTGCTCTCCTCATTGCAGATGAGATCATGTCAATGGCCTAATGGCACACCTGCTCATATGTCCTGCTGTGGCCACCCACAGCATTAACATCGGCAATCTGCTGCCAAATCTGCATTCTGCATGAAATATCTTCCCATCCCCTTTCAAGCAGAAAGACACCATGCTGCCTAAAAGTATCTACAATGACCTGATTTTCAGTGCCAGTGAAGGATGGGCTTTGAGGATTGTGATGCCTGGGTGGCTTAGTTGTAGGTGTCCTAAAAGACAAAGAAGGATAATGCACATAAGTATCACATGACTGAAAAATAACTGTTCCCAGATAAAACAGAAAAGGTAGCATTTCAGTATTACCCACTGGAGAAACATAAAACAGTCTTGAATAAAAAGATCTGCGATTCGATAAAACCACAGCTTTACTGTAAATGTAGAATCACTGACTTAGCACTTTCACCCATAACATTGGGCTTCTTCAGAGTCAGTTACACTCAAAAAAAATCAGGACTTTTATAGTCCTAAACAGGCAATCAGCCAATATAAAAAGCATCCATTAAAGTTAATTAATTATCCAATTAACCATTTAACCCAGCCCCTGCTGCAAAGGAAAAAGACAGTACAAGAACTTCTATGATAAAACCACATTTTAAAACAGAAAAAAATGTTATAATAAATTGTTTCATGTAAACCCCTTTGGTGAGTACTATGTCCAAGGAAAGTTAAACATGTAATCATCTGTTAAATAAACTGTGATTTATGTTTCAAAACACTTGCAATAGAAATGTTTTCATTAATGCCTGGTGTTTTTGTTACATCCAGGCACAACTGCCATAGACATTCTGTCATCTCTAGCAAGGTTTTAACATCACCTCCCATGTCTTTTTTGGGTACCCTGTCAATGACAAAAAATATAAACTTTTTGTAGTTGTCACATGTCGTAGTGTGGTTAAATAAAGGACATGTAAGTTTCTTGTTTTTTATGTCTCTGTTATGTTCCAAAATATGTAGCCTTAATTTATGTGTGGTCATTCCTACGTAAAATGCTGGACATGATAGACAGGTGGCTACATATACAACCATGTCAGTATTGCAATTACAGTACCCTGGACAGTTTAGTGTTCTTTTGTAGCTCTCTATATGTACATAAGGTCCGTCATTAATAAACTTGCAAATACTGCATGTACCACACTTACCCATCCATGAAATGTTACTGTTAATTGTCCCTACACCTCTTTCCGACAGCTCTTTCAAGTTAGAACCCCTACTGTTAATAAATCTCGGGCTTGGACCCAATACTTCTTTTAGGTCTGAAGGAAATATACTGTCCCATACTGTCTATATAATATTCTTAATTTTCATACCTGAATCATTATAATCCAGCACCATTGCCATAGAGGTGTTAGTAGTAAGTGTATTAATCTCAATGGTGTTAGGTAAACCAACACTTCTACTTGAATCCAAGAGAATAGGTGTAAAATTAGTGCTTCTTCTTGTTTCAACATCCTTACTTAACTTGGTCAGTAAATCCATTGGATACCCTCTATTTATGAACATGTCAATAAGCTTCAGCAGTTCAAATTTAAAACAATCATTTTGACTAATAAGTCTTGATAATTGAATCATTTGAACCTTCACCACATTCTTCTTTTGAAACTGAGGGTGGCAACTCTCAGAATGTAAAAAAGAGATGCTGTATGTTTTTTTACCGTAAATGTTCGAATGTATATGGCCATTCTCTTTGTACAAAAGAATATCTAAAAATTCAATCCTATCTCTGTCCATGTGACTTGTAAATTTTAAAAAAGTAGTCGTGTTACTCAAATAAGCAATAAAATCTTCCAACTCTTGTTTTGAGTCCTTCCAAAAAGTCAGTATGTCATCCAGCTACCTTAAGTATGTCATGATCTTTGACATATATTCAGAATTAAACATGTGTTGCTGTTCCATTTCTGCCAACACCAGGTTAGCATAGATGGGTGCACATCTGGCACCCCTCACAACCCCATTTGTCTGCTTGTAGTATTTCCCCATCAAACAAGATGAAATTATTGGATAATACCAATTCTAACAAATCCACAAGTAGGCCTCTTTTTACATGGTGTAAATCACTGTACGTAGCCAGACTGTTGTTAAAGCTATCAATTCCAGTATGGTGGAGGATCACTGAAAATAAGTTGACTACATCCACAGTCACAAACCAAAAGTCGTCACCACAATTTAAATTCCTGATATTATCAAGGCAATGCCAAGAGTCCCTTAAAATGTGCGGAACATTGTTCAACACATTCTTACAAGTGATATCTATATATGACGCAAGTGATTCCATTTTGGAGCCCTTAACAGCTACAATTGGCCTAAATGGTGGAAAATTTACATTTTTATGAATTTTGGGGATACCAAAAATAGAGGGAATAATGGGGTTCTCCACTGTAAGATATTTAAACTCATTAGGAATTATCCCATCACACATAAATTCATATAACTGCCAATCAATTTTGGTATAGGCCCTATGTACATCAAACCTAGAAACCCTCTCATGTTTCCACATCATTTAATAGTACTTGCATTTTACAGGCATAGTCTGTGTTAGTCATGATGACTACTCCCCCACTCTTGTCTGGTTTCATAAGTCTGTACTGGTTGATATGTGTGAGCCATCTCAAACAAAATTTTTCAGCACTGGATAAATTGTCATTAGACATTTTTTTCATATTGCAGGCATCTCCTAATTTGGGCCTCACACAACCGTTCAAATACCATAACTATTGGATTGTGTGGTGGAATGAACACACTAGCTCTTTTGAAACTCAGGTAGTTACAGTCATTGCCAGGCTTTGGACTGTTTGCAAAAAATATCCGTAAATTGAGAATCCTGGAATACTACTTAAGACTCATTAATAGTCTCCCAACCTCATATCTCTGGGTAGGAACAAAAGAAAAAGCTTTTTACAACAAGCTGACATAATATTCAGTAATCTTTAGATGTGAAAAATTATAAATTGTAAAATCTTTGTCACCCTCCTGTTGACAACATATTACATTGTCCAAACTACAGTCATCACAATGTTCTTCAGATTCAACAGCAGAATTGTTCAAGATAGGGATGCCAGAATCAATACTGTTATCTGACAATTCATCATGTACACTGCCAAAGTCTAATTGTTGAAGTTCACTTGGTAGTTGTGCCACTGATTGTGGCAACCTTGGAATGAACCCCCCCCCCCACAATCTCCCCCTCTGTTGATATGTGTGCCCTCTCATTGGTGTCATGTTTATATGATTCTGATACTGGGCACGGTTCTGTAAATGGTCTGAGCGCCTCAGTGGTGGTGTGTTGTCTAAAAAATGTTCATTGTCCTCACAAGTGTAAGTCTGTACCACATTAAACTTCTCTTCAGGAACTCTGTTTGCCTCATTGTTAAGAATGTCTCTGGGTGCTTCATCAACCCTCCTTTTAGAGGGGTAAGCCCTCTTTCCTCTGTAGTCAGTAGTATCTCTCATAATCTTTCTTTGCTTTCTCTCCAGACCAACCTTAACAAACTTATCAGTGTCTGCCAAAATTTTGTCATAACACGCTTTATTTATATCATATAATAGGTCATTCAGTATACTGTTTTTTAAAGCTAACAGTTCAACTTTCAGTTTAGATAGTTTAACAGTATTGTCGCGGATAATAATCTGCATCATGTCCATACCTGTTCTATCAAAAAGAGTTCTAAGCCCCTTCGGTACGTGATTAGGTTCTATGGAACACTCTAAGAAAACATTGACCATTTGTAAAGATTTATACTTTTTTGTTAACTTTTCAAATAGCTGTAACTGAGAGTTGAAATTGCCAAAACCAGCATTCTTTTCTAACAATGGCCTCATATTCATGGAAGGGGGAGCCAACAGTGTCTCAGAATCAAGGTGTGTTGACATCCTACCTTCATCCACTCTGTGTTGTCCTTCCAAGCTAACATTGCTCGATCTACCTTCAATACTTTGAGTGGGACTTCCACTAGGGCCAGGTGGCATATGCAACGTCAACAATTCTGCCTTCATAGTAGTTATGGAAACATTACCATTGTCTCCATTTGTTTGCAGCAGAGAAATAATTTGTTTGGATAAATCCACATACTGGGCAAATAATTGTTCCATTCTGGATTTTTTAAACCCTCTTAAACCAAAAGAAAGTCAAGGTACTTTGTGCTTTTCAGCTCCAAAGAAAAACAAACCCCAAAGTTCTTTTAGCTTTTCAGCTCGGGTCAACGAATCAATAAAATCAGACCACGAATTTGAACACTAGTAAGAATAAAAAGATCTGTAACTCAATAAAACCACAGCTTTATTGTAAATGTAGAATCACTGAATTAGCGCTTTCACCATAACATTGGGCTTCTTCAGACAGCACATGAAATACTATGATAAAACCACATCTTAAAACAGAAAAAATGGTTATAGGTTCATAGGTTCATAGGTTCATACTAGGCTATCTGCCCGAGGGCATTTACAAGCCCCCATCGCTTTGTGGGGCTTAGGCCACCCCTTTAGTTAGGGAACTACTAATATTTTTTTTTTCTGTTCTGTCGACACTGAGACACTGAGGTAACTGAGGTAATATATCTGTGATCTCTCCCATTGGTCAAGATTTCTTCTGAACAAAAGCCAGCGAGGTGCTCTGCCTCCTCACATGTACCGGGATTTTGTTCCACAGCATAGGATAGGGAGTCTGATGAATCCCTCCAGCACTCCCTATCAATAATTAAGTCTCCGCGCCTCAAGGTTTCCTTGTGGCTCTGATGGATCTATGGATCTAGATTTTTTGATATTCATTAAATCTTTATCTTGAGGTCATTATGTTCTGTGTTGCGAACAAGTCTCTGAATCTGAGTGGGGTGTCGATCAGTCAGGCAAGCAGTTCCGTCAGGTCGGGCAGATGATTTTTTTTTTTTTTCCTTTCCTTTTTGGGATTGCTTTTGTTGTGGCCTGTCCTCTTGCTCGGCTCGTCGTACCTCTCATCACATTATCATTGGTCTCTGACAGATGGAGGTGGAGATGGGAGATGAGAGTATGACTGACTGATGATTGATGATGATGAGATCTTCATGATGGATAAGGTGGGCAATGGGAAGAAGGTCTTACTACTACTTAATGACATGGTCCTACTAACACTAACTACCTAATCACAGTCCCTGGGGTCCTGATAACTTCTTCTGTGCTCAGTGTTTGCAGGTATTTTGGTAACTTTTCTTAACCTTGTTTTCTATGTTTTTGGCATGGCTCATTTTTTTTTTTTATTAAATTTAGGCCGGCTCTGGTGGCTATGCATTTGTGTTTCTAGCTTGTTTCTCTGATTTTGTGTCACTATGGTGTTTCAGTTGATTAACTGCCATCATTTGCAGTTTGTGTCTGTTTAGTGTTGGTGTGTTTTGTGTTTGCTTGTACAGGAAAGAGACCAAACAACACCCAGGTAGGCAGGACTGAGCCCTGACACCACTTCTGACACAGGCTTGATGAGGGTGAGACCAGTTTGCCAACTGACCCTGTGGTGGCTGCTCTGACCCTGTGGCCAGTGTCACTGAGATGTGATGTATGATGGGTGAAGATGATGAGTTTTTGAGGTTGCTGATGAGTTTTTATGGGGACTGTAGCGGCCTCAGTAAGGACGGTATGGACCTGTATGGACTGCCTTTCCTCATCAATAGCTTTGGTGACTGTTTCAAAAAGCTCTCTCAAGCAAAAAGGCCTTTGACAAGTTTATTCCAAAAAAGCCTGTTTTCTATGTGATCCATTATGATTTCAATTTGGCTTTGGTCCTATGAGGTCCTGAAATGGGCTCTCCATGGCTTTGGCAGGTAATTTCCCGTTCTAATTTCCAGGGGGCTCTTGTGGCTTGGTACCACGTAGAGTCCGGGGGAAAAGGAGCAGGCGCTGCCCTGGAGTAGTACCAGAGTTAAAGACTTTGATTAAACAGCTGTCCTAGCTGTAGGTTTAATTCTCATTGAGTTCAGTTCATGGGACACATCCAGGATGCTGTGTTTTGAGTTTTTGGCTGTGAGAGCTGTTTGTTTGAGGAGAGATTAGATGGATGCTTGGGGTTTGCTTTGGAGATCTCCTTTGGTAGGGGGTGGGGATTGGGGAGGGGAAAACCTTCTCACTTGTCTGTTGAACTAGTCAGAGGGCAAAGTTTGAACTGTACCTTGTTCCATCATTTTTTGAACTAGCCTGCATATCTCTAGTTTTCTTCCGTCCTTTTTTCTAGTTTCTTCTGAGAAGGATGATTTCTTTTTAGTTCTTTGCTTTTTTTTTTCTCTTTGCTTTTTTTTTTTTTTTTTTTAGCTGCTGCTCTTTTTTACTTATATTTTTTTTTTTTTTAGCTTTTAAGCTTTTTTTCCCTTTTTGTCTTTTATTGTTCCTCCTGTTGTTGGCTTGTTTTTGCCAGACTGGTTATCCCACCAGACTTTTGTTTGTTTGTTTGCTTTGAGTCTCTTGTTTTGCTTTTGGGATGCTTTGGTGTGCAGAATTCCAGGTGCTGGTTGAAGGCATTTGTAAGTGATTCAAAGCGGAGTGTGGGGTTTTTTGCAGTTTGGGCCTGTGGCTTTTAGCCAGACGGGTCGTACTTTTGGAGTTTCTTTGCGTTCTGAGTTGGATTAGGGGGTATGGTCTTTTTGTTGTGGTCTTTGTTGGGGGAGATTACCTTGTGGTCTTTTATTTCAGGTGGGGTGGGATGAGATGATGAGAACAGTATGTTTTGATGTCTGTGTGATGGAGATGTGGTTGCTGTTTGTGTCTTTTTGGGATGAGTTGTTGGATGGTTGGGTAGTTGTTCCATGGCATTTTGAGTTATGTTCCCAGGAACTTTTGGGGGGAGGTGTTTTGAGTTTGGTAGTGTGTTTGGTGATAATGAGAAGGTGATGAGTTTTTTTGGAGTTAGTGGTGTTTGGTGATACATTTATCCCCTCTAGTGTTTTCAGGATTTGCTTTTGGGTTCGCCTTGTAACATGTAATGCTGTTTGCACCATGAATGATGTTGCATGGGATGGTGCTGGTGTGTAAGTGGCGATGCTGTTTAATGGTGCGATTCCTTGTTCTTGAGGTTGGGCCAGATTTTTGCTCATGATTGTGATGGATTTGCTCCTTTCTTAGCATGAGGTAGATTTGGATGTTTTGAGGATGAGTTTCTGTCTCATGACTTGAGGTGATCTCTTGCATGATGATTGGGGCAGAACGATCCTTGAAGGTCATGTTTGATGTTCTGGGTGGTCCTAAGGGCCTTTAGTTTTGCCATTTCTTTTAGACATCTGGCATTGAACAGCGTACCCTTAGTTTTTTTCCTTTTTGTTCATTTAGCCTTTTGGTTTATCCGGGGATGGCTTGCCTTATTTACACCCTTGGTGAGTGTGAGAATATGGTGCAAAGAGCCTAGTTTTCCTGAGAGGAACAGCCGGCCATCTTATCTATTGTGTGTAGCTCCATCATTGAATCAGGACACATCCATTCCCTTCTGTTTGAAGGCAGTGTCAAGGCTCAATTATTAGTCATTGCATCTCATCTTATCTCTGTATGGCATCATTCTTGGTGAAGGTAGATCTGTTAAGCGTGACAGAAGTGGTCTCAAGATCTGTTCATGATTGTTCAAGGAGTGAGGAAACTCTGCATGTCGATCCAAGCTTTGCCGTTGAAGCTTGAGTGCGCTGGACAGCTACTCAATGACTGTTGTATGTAATGATGTGGAGAGACCTGCCTCAGGTGCGTGCTACTTACACCAGCCTGACTACAAGCAGCTTGCAGCTGACCTTCACCGACCTCTGGACTGGGGGGCGGCGTTGGTGTGACTGTTGGGAGAGGTGGACACTGTGACTGTATGTGGTGAGTTCTCTGGGGGCTGTGGTGTTGTGACACTCTGACTGGGTGTCTTGTGTGTTGCTTGTGTGGTGTTGGTGGGTGGTGTTGAGGTGTGCTTTGGGTGGTGCTTTGTGTGTTTGGTGTTTTGATTTTGGGCAGTTGAGTCCTGTAATGTGAGACTTGTGTGTTGTGTGTATATGTGTGAGGTTGTAATGGTGTCTGGACTGGTCTTTGTGGGAGGTTTGGAGGTTGTCTCTCCTCCTGTTGAGGTGTAATAGTCTGTTGTTGATGGTAGCTCAGCAGAGCCTGGCTGTATAGTTGCATGTGTCGCACAGGAGTGTGTGTTGAGGGAGGAGGAGAGGAAAATCAGCAGCATGATTGTGGCAACTTTCCAGAGCCTGGCAGGTCAGAGGTTTCAGGAAGCTGACAAAGAGGATCGGCATGGTGAGGGACCGAACAATGCAAGTGAAAAATTCAAAAAAAACTTTAAAAAGATGAGGGGAGGAGGGGACAAAATTAATTTTAAGCCAATGACAAGAGGATCAGATCACAGATCAAGGGAAGGTATCTTTTTGTAAGCTCTAGAAAGAAGGAGATTAAGTAAAAGAAGACATTTTTCAAGTAGTTTACCGTTCAACAAGCTTTAGTAGTGCAGAATTATGTCGCTTTTGATTAAGTTTTAGAAGTAAAAGGAAGGTAGGTGCTAGGAGGGAAAAAGTTTAAATAGGAACAAACCTGGCTCACAGTTTAAAGAAAGTTTAAGCGAGGGATAAAGAAGTGCAATTTTTATAGTGGGGATCGAAAAAAACGGCTAGTCAGTATACAGCAAACCAGGAGTGGAGGGGCTGCAAAAGGAGCACTCCGGCCAAAAAACAGCTTTACCCCCAAATGATAAACCAAAAGAAGGAAACCACAAAATGACCCCATGGCCCAGCTAAAACAAGTCTCAATGTCCAAGAAACCACTCCTCCCACAGGGGAAAGCAGAGAAAAAAAACAGGCCCACACAACTTTTTTACCAGTAACACTTCAGCCACAGCTCCTCCTGAACAACAGAAACTTTCAAACAGTCTAAGTTAGTGAAAAAGGAAACACATTGACGTTTTTTCATTCAAAAAATCAAGAAAAAGCAAAATTTTTTTTTTTTTGTTTTATTTTTACAGGAATAAAAATACTCAGGAAATTATTTCTAAGAAACTAAAAAAGTAGTTTTTAAAATCAGAGTGCTTTTTCAGAGAAACAAAAATTCAAAATAGCTAAAAGTAAAAATTTTAAAATTAGTTTGAACACATTTTTTCAAAAAGTTTTTTTTTTCACAAAAATGCTCAAGCAACACAGCTACAAAAAAAAAGTTTAAAAAGCCAAAAAAAAAAAAATACTTAAAGCAAAGTCAGAATTTTTAAAATCAAACAAAGTTTTCAACAAACAAATCTCAAAAGTGGCTCCTTCTTCTCTCCAAAAGCTTTTTTCCAAACCAACAAGTTGGCAGATAGAGAACAATGAAGAAAAGTGGCCTCATCAGAGAGAAATGGAACTCAACAGAGAAGAAGCAGTTATGGGGACAAAAGGACTCAATCCAAGTGCAGGAACCTGACAGACGCAAGTCAACTTCTCCCTCTCAATGAGCAGCTACTCAATCAAGATTAGCCACAATTCAAACACAACAGGCTAGAGCTGTAACTCAATATTTAACTCCTCACAAAAGGAAAAAAAAGGAATATTTTTTTTTTGTTTTTGTTTTTGAACTTTTTTTTCTCAAGTAGAAAAAAGTAAAAACAGTTTTTTTTATTTTTGTTTTACATTTATAGCTATAGCAGAGGCAACAAATAGAAAAGCGTTATAGCAGTGTTTAAAAAAACAATTTGCAACTTTTTAGTTTCAGGAAACAGAAATATTGTGCTCTAAATATTTACCCTTAAATAGAGCAAAAGTTAGGAAAAACAGAAATAAATTGTTTCATGTAAACCCCTTTGGTGAGTACTTTGTCTAAGGAAAGTTAAACATGCAATTATCTGCTAAATAAATAATGTGATTTATGTTTCAAAACAATTGCAATAGAAATGTTTTCATTAATGCCTGGTGTTTTTGTTGAATCCAGGCGCAACTGCCATAGACATTCTCTCATCTCTAGTAAGGTTTTAACATCACCTCCCATGTCTTTTTTGGGCACCCTGTCAATGACAAAAAATATAAACTTACTGTGGTTAAATAAAGCACTTGTAGGCTTTTTGATTTTTATGTCTCTGTTAAAACAGTCGAGATTTGAAATACAAACAGGATGGATGCAAAAAAAAAGGAGAGCAACAATAGCAACATATCCTTGCTTGTACCATAGCAAAAATGCAGCTTTGCCATCCCCCCAAAAGAACAGGCAAACGACAAATTTTGCTAACAAACCATCTTTGAAATGCTAACAGTACTATCAACTGAACTGTCCCTGAAACATGTCTACAGATTTAACACAGAGCTTTCCATTTTAAGATATTATCAATCATGTGTACCTGTGAAATGCCCTGACAAACATGCCCATGGTATCAGTACACTTCTAATGCATACAGACAAAAGTGTGAATGCCTTTGCTACAGATTTTTCTTAATTACATTGCAGCATATGCAGTATGTAGCTGACCAAATGCAAGCATACCTACTCAAGTTCAGTAATTCTCTTTGCAGATATATCCCAAAGTAATAGCCTCTTTTCAATGTTCTCCACATAAACAAGTCTCCTCACCTTCAGTTTCCCTAGCTACACAGTTGCCTTTTTATGGTGCAGATTCAGGGTTGTTGTTAGCATGGTGAAGATGCAAATCTAGTGTGAACTCGTTAGAATTGCTGAATCCCAAATATATGGCTCCATGTCACTGATGTAAACATAGTGTAGAAACTCACTCAGTCTTTGTTTTTATGGATTGCAACTGTGAAAGATAACTAGTTGGGATAAGGAAAACACAACAGCACTGCAGGCTGCCCTACAGCTAGTGGGTGTGTCAGATTAGTCTTACAAAGTGTTAGGTGTAAGGTTGGAAATGTAAGTAAATAGTACACAATTCACATTTTCTGTTCATTAGCATCCAACCCCCCTTTCATTTGTTGACAATTGTATATGATATGCTTACTATTTAATATCCTCACACATTTTAAGGATAATGATATAAAATGGCTTACAGTCCACATGTCTCAGATTACTGGTCAGATAAGAGAAGAATGACCAACAAACACAGAGAGGTAAGACAAAGCTGTATATTTGCAAGCAATAGTCATAACTAGTTGTGAGATTACTTAGTGCACTACATTCAAAAATAATAAATGTACAAACAACAGTTGTATAATTTCATATTACTGTAGATGATGGTGCAGTTGGTTGTATGCAGAATGATTTCTGTTCTTTGCTGCAAAGGTGTTTGTGTTGCAAACAGGGATAAGGCACCCTTCCTGTGTTCTGAAGGTTCATTGAAGTGAGAGTTCAAATCCAGACCTATGTAGAAATATCTCATGTGTACCAGCATTTTCTAGTGTACATGCCATAAATTGCTTTTCCTTATTCCAACTACTTGTACCTTTTTCTTTTTTTTTTCTTTTCTTTTTTTTTTTTTTTCCTGGGACCAGTGTTTGAGCAATGTGCCACTTTATGCAAGCATGGAAAATGGAGGAAAATGAATGTCAGGTTTGGCTGTGCTTATCTCATTTGTACAAAACATGGCAGTGCACAAACTGGACTACTGGCCCACCCTGGAAGCAGACAAAACACTTCCAGACAGGACTCAGACAGCCAATAATTGAAACTGGATACATTCAATTAATTCTGTTAGGCACCACACAAACCCACTAAGTGGCATTGGGTGGCGGTTAACACAGAGACCTTAAGAGTGACTAGTAAATTAGGGAATGTCATGTAACTAGTCATGTGGCAGCAGGTACATGTGCAGGGCTGAAATACAGATTGTCCAGGGTTCTAGTACAGGGTGTGCAACCTTTTTTTTTTTTTTTTTTTTTTTACTGTTGTGACAGTGGAGTTTATAGCAATGAAATGAAAAATAGGCAAGTGTTATTTCAACATTCTTGAGGCAACAGGTGTAAATGTAGGATTGCCATACACATGTTCTTGGGGTCTAATACAGGATATTCCATATACTTTTACTGTTGTTCTACTTCCCATTATATTCACTCTCACTTATAACACTTTAAATAGTGGAGATGATATGAATTACATGTATGAGGGATGAGACACCATTATTGTGTTTTCACATATATGACTGAGGGTATACTGTATGCTATATTTCTTAAGTATAGTTCTGCTATCTGGACTTGCATGGTCTTCACAATTACCTAAGACACATACATGATTGGATCTATATCCAATAATCTTGTCAGGTCCCACACATACATGTGTAATAGCTCCAACTGTCACCTGTATTTAGGTATGATTCCTGATCATGTCTGAGCAGCACTTCTTTTGTGGCAAAGATGGAAAATCAATGCTGTGGAAAAATGCTTTGTCTCTTATGCCTAGGTTTGAATCCCACAGTGTACAAATAAATTTTCTCAATGTATAAAGGTAAAAATAAATGTGTCAGGTCATTATATTTATGCCCTCAGTGCATGTCTGCAAACCTAACTGACTTAACAGTTACCTTCCAATTTCCAATATATATTTCCAGGCTACATCAGTAGACACCCGTCAAACTAAGGCCAAGTGTCAGATTAACCTTCCAATTTTAATTATTTAATTCCTTACTGCTTGGCATTGCTGCTCTCCACTTAACATCATGCAAACATGGTTGGCATCATTGCTCTGGTGTGTGTACTACCAGTAAACACGATAACTGGAATTGGCAGGAAAGCATCAGTTTACATTGCTCTAGTTCAGATGGTAGACATGGCTGGCATTACATGGGAAGGTGCCAGGTTTAGGGCACAGAGATGAGGTGTTCAGGAGTCAAAGATATTTACTGGATTCCTGGTAAAGCATCACAGCCAAAGGCTTCTGCATGGGGACTATTCTTTCTCCTGCTACAAGTCTGTGGTGTGGAGTAGTTTGGCCCAGGCTGTATTCAGTACCACTGGTACCCTACGCACTGGACAGCAATGTAGGCATCATTGTAATGGCCTACCCAGGAGAAAAAGCAATACTCTCAAATGTTGGTTGGAGGAATTTGAGTCTACAGACATCCCACAACTGTGTTAGTATGACAATAAGAGAGTACTTGTAAGACTTAGAAAGCTAGATAAGACTGGTATGGATAATGCTCTTCTGTTCTTTTCTGTTCTTTCCCCAGCTGCCACTAAGCATGAGTTCAATCATCAGGCTCATGTTTCTTGATTGGAGAGACTGAGGGAAGCAAGTGGCATATATGCAGCAGAAGAAAATTGTTATTGTAGCATTAAAAGTTAAAGATAGCTATTTTTGGTCTTTTATAGAGTTGTATCAAATTGAGCATATCCCAACTGTAAAAGCAAGTATGCATGCATTAGTCCGTAGCACAAACAAATTGTATGAGTCCAATATTAGACTGTAGTCAGAGGTTGTGGGTTCAAATACCACAATTCATAACTATACAATATTGTTATTTCTTCAATAATATTTACATTAGATTAAACACTCTTTACCAGTGGCACAAATGTCTTGTTGTAAACTGTAATCTGTATAACTGGAACACGTATATGTGCAATATATGCACATTTCAAGGATTACTTTCAACAGTCTGTAGTATACTGTGTATCTGTTAGGACGTATACTTAAATTTAATACTTCAGATAAAAGAGTTGTATAATTGTACTAATACATTGTATATCACATATAGTGGTATTCATTTTATCTCTTTTTTCCTCTTACCCCAACCCTTATCTCTCTTTTTTTATTTTCTGTTATGTATCTTCAAAATGTCTCCATGTCATCCATGTGTACCACATGAGTAAATGATACACAGCACAGAAAGTAGGCCAGCCCCAGTGGATCAGCCTACCCCAATCCTCTGGCTCCAGCACTGACGCTTAGCATGTCTGGGAGCCAACCTGGCAGCACTGCCTCTGCTAGCCTTGCACTACCTGTGCCATCAGGTAATACATCTCCGGAAGCTGGTGCACTGGTACCATCTGGGAGCAGTGGAGGAAATGGTGATTTCATCACCCACAGGGATTTGCCAGGGATGATGCATAGGGCCGTACACCAGACCACTGGTGTATGCCTATGCTGGATAGACAGGCTGCTCTCCCTCATGGTCCATAGGAACAGGAAGAGGCATCAAGCACTCCAGCCACCAGTGGAGTAAGGGGACAGTGATGACAGTCCAGTGGGTGAGGACTCGATTCTCACTGTCTCCAAGCTTGATGTCCATGAGCCTGTTTTGTCCCTCCCTCACCCCAATCATGGTGTCTCCCAATCTTTTGTGTCCATCATCCCTGTTTCCTGTCCTTTTTGTCTTCTATGTTTGCATTTGCTTCCTCACCTACCAACTTACCTGACCCAGACATACCTACATCCCTTGCCCAGCAGTCCTCTCTTACTGAATAAAAAAAAAATCATCCCATACATAGCTCTACATTTTGCACATATATCTTCTTGACACACTTGATTTGGTTCATTTGGCTATACAACGTGATTGCATTGTTGTAACCACTCTTTGTGGAGGTGACAGTCCAAATTCAGTTAGTATTCTGCACATATTTTCAGTTTATACTGTTAATGAAATGGATAGCTGTGGTTCTACCTCCCTCCTGCACATTCCTGTATTGCTTTCCCTTTGTTCTTCTCCCTGCTTGCTCCCCATTTTACCACTTTCCCATCTACCCCATTTTAACACTTTTAATCTGGTCAAAAAGACAGAATCAAACACAACACACATAAGTAGTATAAAAAGCAATGGATCCCTTCACTTTTTGGGCTTTATGTTTGCATGGAGGTTTGCATCATGCATCAATGTGCAGTGATGGTGATTGATGGTACAATGCTGTGGTTACTTCTGCATGATGCCACTTAACCCCACTGTGCAATGCCGACACACAGCAACACATGTACTATAAAGAATTTGTGTAATTGCATTATCAGTATTTATTTAAAAGTCTTTAAAAGTATTGGATACACCTGGATTCAAATCCAGTATCATCTGGACTCAAAAAGAAACGTGTCAATGCATTTACACCTGCTGTCACAGAATCAGTTAAGCAGCAGGTGTGTTTCATAGACTCAGTACTAACTGTCAGATATTTTGCAATGTGGTTTGTATTTGTGCACTGCTTAGCTAACATGGAAAGTATTGAAAATGTGTGTCTCACATGCACAAACACTTTGCCAAACATCGCACAATCCCACCGCTTGCAGAGCTATGAAAATGTAAATATTATTATGTATTACTGCTGTTTACTGCCCATTTTCTGTCTATGACATGAAATTACATGTGGAAACATAATAAACTGAAGACCCTATCTAACAATGTGTCACATATTTACAATACAGCCATGTGTTGCCTGCACCCAAGCACTGCAACCCTGGTGTCTCAGTACTTTCTCCACACATATATCACCTACATTACAGAAATAAATATCAGATGTTGTGTGATATGCAATGCACATCACTCTTGTAACATGCAGAACTAAAACTATTGACCCATAAGTCTAAAAAGCCTTATCTGCAAGGCTAGGGAAGGAATCAGCATGGACCTTATCCATAGGGACATATGTGACCTTCAACACACTAGATCTGCCCCATTTTGGTTTTGTCAAGGGTAGCTCTTGCTTATTAAACTTAGTAGACTTCTTTGATACTGACCCCAAAGACCTGGATAAGGGATAACAGGCTATACCACTTATGATGAGTTATCCAAGGCATTTGACAATATCCTCCATTTAGGTATCATACAGAAAATCTCCCATCTAGGAATTTTCACATACATTACTAGATGGACAGCCAACTGGCTCACTGACAGAGCACACACTGTCAAAGTTGGGAACTGCACCTCCACCACTAGACCACTTACCAGTGGAATACCACAGGGATCTGTGATGGGCCCTTGACTGTTTGAAAATTATTTCTCTGAAGTCCAGGCAAAGGTAGATGGTTCATAGCTTACCAAGTTTGCAGATGACTGTCAATTGGACACAGTCATATAGAGTCCACCAACTATGCTAACATATTACAGAAGGGGCTGACACAGACAAATGATTGGTGCCAAACTCATGGGTAGAACCTTAAAGCAAAAAATGTCTCATTGTCCCCTTTGGCAATGAAGTACCCCTGCTAATTATGATATACATAGAACTCCTCTAAACTCAAACACAGTGTTGTGAGACTTGGGAACACATGTTGATAGCAATCTACACTTCAATCACTGTGTCCATAGTGGTAAGACACACTTTCTACATTGCACACCTCCTAAATAAGGCCATCACATGCAAGACCAGGGACGTCATAGCTCTGATGTACTCTACCCTTATCAGACCACGAATTGCATACAATAATTACTTTTGTCTGTACCTCACCAGACACCTGCAGCAACTGGAGAAAACACAGAGGTTTGTGACTGGGAGAATCCAGGGCCTCCAAAACATGGCATCCAAGGAAAGATTGAAAGACCTGTCACTGTGCTCAGTATCATACAGGCTGCTGAGAGGTGACTTATGCCTGGCCTACAGAGCAGTCTCAGACCCTTTCCTACTGGAAATGCTGGACATCTGCAAATCAAATGGGACAAGAATAATTTGGTCCTGGGATCTCAATCTATCCTGTGACATAAAGAGAACATGCTGGGGAGACAGATATATCTCCCAGTGATTGCCACTCCTATGTAATAGGCGGCCACTACATGTGAAACAGTGCTTCTCAATGACCCTATTCAAGTGCAACCTTGACAGCTGGATGGGTGATTGTAAATTCACCCCTGGGGTGGCACCTATGTCCCTCATAGACAGGGACAGTCAGTGCTGATCTCAAAATCACTCTGCTAACAGCGACCATCTAACTATGCTCAATAAGACTACTTGTGTTTTTACATGGCTAGGCTTGTAAATGCCCTAGGGTAGTACCATCCTATGAACCTATGAAGCTATGAACCAATGCAGGCCTCCCAACATCTTCTCTCTAACATGCCCTGCTGATGTCATCCACTATAAGTTGACCTACAATCTTTTAAAAGTCAGATTTGTGCCATGGCACTTGTGTAAAGTACTGAGTTCTGTAGTTTGTGTACTTAGATAGCTAGGGGTTCTGTTCTCACTGCAGTCAACTGTGCATGTGTGTATGTTTGTGTCTAGCCAGAAGAGCAGAAATGTGTATCCAACAGTTAATGTTCCAGTCTCATGGATTGCCAGTATTTTGATACTTGCACATGCCTAAACTTCCATTTCATGCAGGCCTCCCAACATCTTCTTTCCAACATGCCCTGCTAATGTCATCCATTATAAGTTGACCTGCAATCTTGTAAAAGTCAGACTTGTGCCATGGCACTTGCATAAAGTACTGGGTTGTGTAGTCTATGTACCTAGACAGGTAGGGATTCTGTTCTTACTGTAGTCAACTGTGTGTGTGTGTGTGTGTGTGTGTGTGTGTGTGTGTGTGTGTGTGTGTGTGTGTGTGTGTCTAGACAAAATAACAGAAGTGTATATCCTTCAGTTACTGTTCTACACCCATGGAGTCACAGTATTTTGATACTTACACATCCCTACACAACCATTTCATGCAGGCCTTCCAACATTTTTTCTCCAACATGCCCTGCTGATGTCATCCACTATAAGTTGACCTGCAGGCTTGTAAAAGTCTGATGTTGTGTTTGCGTAAAGTACTGAGTTCTGTTATCAGTGTACTTAGATAGGCAGGGGTTCTATTCTCACTGCAGTCAACTGGGTGTGGTTGTGTGTAGTTGTGTTCTTGCTTGATATTACAGAGAGCCTTTTACACCAACATATGGGACACTGGTATTACCATATTCTCCCCAACAGACACTGCTGATGTAATCAGCTATAAAGTGTTATCTGAGACACTCCAAGTCAGACTTCAGCTGTGGAGCTCATCTTAAATACAGAGGTCTGTAGTATCTGTACTTAGGTAGGGGTTATATTCTTGCTGCGGTCAACTGGATGTGTGCTTGTGCTCTTGCTTGACATTACAGAGAGCCTTTTACACCAGCATGTGTGACCCTGCTATTACCATAGTCTCCTCAACAGACAGTGCTGATTTTATCAGCTATAAAGTGCTGTCTGAGACACCAGGGTAGTAAAGGTACAGAAGACATTTTGAATTCCATGCTGTGCATCATATAACTGGCCATGGCTGTTAATGTGCTTAAGTAGTTGCTTTCATAAAAATTTTTAAAATATTTTGTTAATATGGCATTTGGTAGAAATGGATCTATAATTCTTCAACCCATTTAGAAAAGTGACTTTAGGTAGAGGGATTATAAGTGCATGCTTGAATGCTGGTGGGACAGTGCCTCAGGAGAGAAAAAGAGAAAGGTTAAATATATGAGTTAAGGGTTTAGTGAAATTTTTTCAGGTGCAAGCTTCAGGAAGGTGGGATGTAGATCGCTGGAAGTAAATTCTGAATTGTGTTTGAGAAGTAGGGGCTTGGTCTGTTTTATAGAAATTTCAGAGAAGTGAAAAGCTACTGCATAAGAGGCTAGAAGGTATAGATCAGGGATGAAGGTTCTTGTTCTTCATTGGTTGGAGAGTAAATTGTTAGAAAGGCTTTAGTTATGTCAGTTAAGGTGGACTGCAAAAGTGAGAATAATCATTAGCATATGTGGAGTGATAATATTAAGGGTTCATTCTTGGTTGCTGTGCAGTTATTTAATATCCCTGTTAAGTGTTTTATTTCATTCCAAAACTGATTGGGTCTAGAGCAGTTTGCTTCCTGTTTCTTTCTAAGGTGCAATGCCTTTGCAGTATTTGTTGTGATTCTTGTTTTTTCTTTAAACTCAGAAAAGTTTGGTGCAGCCCTGTATTTTGGTGTTCCTTTTCCAGTTCTTCCAGGTTTAATCTCTGGATTTAATTTTATTTTTACCATCCACTGAAAGCCATGGACAGCACTGTGATCTAAGCCTTCATTTTGTAAGGGAATACAATGTAGCCTGAATTGTGGTCAGTTTTGTGTTGTAAAATTCTAAACCAGAGGTGGGTTCAGACATGGCATACAGGGAGTCCAATCTGTAGCAGTGACTAGGGTGTTGAGATATTTGAGCTTATTATTAGAGAAAGAGCTTTATTCAGTTATTTGAGGGATTATTTATATGTTCTGAATGACCAAATGGATTTAATGGGTGACTGGTCACTCAGAGCATTAGGAGGTATTTCAATTTGAAGGCACCTGTTTTGTATGTTGGTTATTATTAGGTCAAATATGGAACTAGAGCCATTTCTTTTATTGGTTCAAGTAGGAGTCTATATTATTTACACCAGGCTAAATTGCTTCAGCATTTTCTTCTTTACCAATGACATTTATACTGAAATCACCAAGAATAACTGTGTTGTTACGTATGCCTTTGGAGAACATATGTTGTAGAGTTTTATGTAAAAGAGAGACAGAGGAGAGTGGAGGATGCAGCAATCCACACGGTTGTATGCCTACCTAATGTGCTGTGAGTGAGTATCCAAGAGGGACTCTTGTCATCTGCGGTATGAAAATTAGTGCAATCCACAAGTGAGGTATTCATTTGATTAGGCTTGAAGCACCGCCATCATATTTCAAGACTGGTTCATTTATTATTAAGACTGCATGCATTAAGGCAAGCAGTTTTAAAGTCTTTATTTCTATTATGATAGATAACTGGGTCCTGTGACTGAAGGATGAATTGAGGTGGTCCTGGGTTTAAGTGAATGTCTTTTGAACATAAACATTTGAGTAGGAGACAGTTAACATTTGAGAGAAGATCCTTCATTTTTGGCATGGGGATTGGTGACCTTTGTAGGAGTATAGATTTCACTAGAAATTGTTTTCTAGTAGCATAAGTGAGTTTATTACTAGTGTCAGTCAGTAGATTGTGTTTTCCTATTTGTCAGTAGTGGGCCTTAGTAGGGCTAGAGGGTTCCTGAACTGGATGAGAAAGAGGAAACGTATCTGTAATTAATAGACTGAATATTAACAGACAAAAGTAGTAAGACAAAATGCTAAAGAAATTGTTGAGAGATTAACAATTGGCATTATGAGTCTGCAAGACAGTTGAGGTTATAATTTGTAAAGACAGTAATAGAGCATGAATGGGGAAATGAGAGACGTGTGATAGATAATATATCAGAGTACCTGATAAATATAAATAATGGTAACAAAAATATTTAACATTGATGTATCCATCAAGGAAAGTTAGTTTGCATTTAATCTCTTCACTATAGGTTATATCAACACTAGTTATGCATTATATGTAATTTTGGCCACAGTCTTTATTTGTTTGGTGTACTGAACTCCAAGAAACTTAAATTGCTGAACTACAGGAAATCAATGCTCACATACAACTCACTATGTCCAGACTTGAGATAACACATTTTTAGACCAATAACATTTTGAACAGATGAGAAAATCAGATCAATTTTAGCTATTTCTTGAACATAATCAGATATAACTATTTTTATACCATCTCCAGAACAATTGTAACAAAATGTTGATTAATGACTATTACACCTTGTTGTTGTTGTTGTTGTGTCTTTCGGCTTTTCCCGGTTAGGGGTCGCCACAGCAGTACTCCGGTCCGCTAATGATTGGCAGTAGATTTTTACGTGCCGAGTTGCCAGCCCTGATGCACAACCTTCAACGAAGGTACGCCCATTCACGCATGTCTCCACATAGAAGACACTTTAGTTGAGAATCGAACAGGACAACGTCTTACTGTGAGGCAACAATGCTACCGCAGCACCACCACCACAATTATTGACTATTACACCTTGTAATTCATGAAAATACAGCAATAATGGATATCAAGCAATTATAAACAATGAAGAGGAAAGGAGACAATCCTATTTGACGCTTATAGAAAAAATGCTGCTAGATGCATCAGATCTCCATTTTTTTGTACAAATTTGTCATGCTATGAGTTTTTTTATCATATCTATATATTAAAGGGGTAATAATATGTTGGAACTTGATATGGATGATAATATTTGATTTTACACACACACACACACACACACATATATATATATATATATATATATATATATATATATATATATATATATATATGGTTTACCATCATAATGTCAGCAGGCACATTGTTGAAACAACTTCCGTGAACTCCGAACTGAGATTACTCAAAACCACGAATGCCGATATTCAGAATCACAAAATCTTGCCCCCTTTTTGACCCATGGTAGCACATGTTTCAGGTATGGAGCAGTTGGAAATGTCAATTTTCACTGTTTTGTTCAACTTTCTGATGTGTCGGTGGTACGGAATCCGTGGAAACTGTTCGACCATGTGAATGTTCAGGGATGTGCCTGCCGACATTATGATAGTAAACCTATATATATATATATATATATATATATATATATATATATATATATAAATATATATATATATATATATATATATATATATATATATATATATATAAGGGTTGGTATATCCCATCAACACACCACAATGTCAACAGCAAGAATGACATTAATGCTGACACTCAATTCAGCATGTGTAAGTAAAACCCTTGTCACATGCAACCAGTATAAAATAAAACAGCATTGTTTTTTGCAGGGAGGAGAGCCTCTCCTGTACTCTCCACCCCCCACTAATTATCTATACTAACTCTAGGATTGAACACTGCCCTAGGAAAGGGAACATTCCATTTACTGGGGACTGTTGATCTTGCACAGCTGTCAACCCTCTGCATATTATGACTTTTGTGGTCTACATTCTTGCTGTCAACATTGTGGTGTGTCAACCTACTGCTAGAACTAAATATATATAGATATAGAAATATATACAAAGAGAAATTCATTTACTTGGTGACTTATGAGGATATTACCATGGTTTTGTATTAAACTCATCCCATGTCACTGTAGTACCTTCTTACAAAATGAATTGGATAATGAAAGAAGTATAAACCATCTGAAGCCTAATCTTAAAATTACTTGTAAATATTTATTAGACTCTTCCATTTTCCTGTTTGACAGAAGCAAAATGGCTGCTGTAAAGTAATGAGTCTAAGCTGCATTCTGAGCTATTGCTTGTAATATTTAGGAATTATTTGATAGTCAGAAATAAGAACTGAGACTCATCAATAACGTGCAATTTATAGACTGGATTTAACTTCTTTTTCAAGCTTGAGGTAACACATTTTTAGACCAATAACATTTTGAACTGATGAGAAAATCAGTTCAATTTTAGCTGTATTCCAGACATACATCTAAACCTTTAAGCACAAGAAATCCGGACAAAGCCAAAAATAATAGGTGGACAAAGGTCCAAAATAGGGAAAGATTTGAAATGTTGTTCTTATAAACTTAAAAAAGTTGCAAGAATAACAGGGTTTCTGTTACCAAGCATTTTCTGAAGGATAGGAAGTCTGAAGCTTGAATATATGTCATTGTTTAGTGACTTCACTCCTCAAAGAGTTGCCAGAAAACCACAACTTTTATGAGAAGACCAAAAATATGAGGCAAAAATTTGGGCATTCTGACAAAATCTGGACAGACGAGAAATATGATTCCAGCATAGTTATTTAGTTAACTACAATGTATCAGGCAAACAATTAAAACTGTCTTCTAAGGGAAGATTTTTTTCCTAAGTCACTTTTATATAAAGGAGTAATAATATTATTAGTATGCTGAGAGGGAAGACAAATTATCTTTTCAATGTATTGCTGTCCTGTTGCAAAATTTCCATATTATCTCTGCTTTCATATATATTTATGTTAATTGACATGTGGTTCATCTTAACTGAATTTGATTGTTCAGTATTGGCAGAAGTAACTGCGGTGGTGGTGTTGTGGTAGCATTGTCGTCTCACAGTAAGACGTTGTCCTGTTCGATTCTCAGCTAGAGCGTCTCCTGTGTGGAGACATGCGTGAATGGGCGTACCTTCATTGAAGGTTGTGCGTCAGGGCCGGCAACTCGGCACGTAAAAATCTACTGCCAATCATTAGTGGACCGGAGTTCCGCTGTGGTGACCACTAACCGGGAAAAGCCGAAAGACACAACAATTATTGGCAAAAGTAACAATCTGAAAAGCTTAAAGCATTTCTTCAAGTTTTCTAAATTAAAAAAATATGCATACCACAGTATATAAAACCCTTGTCATGTGACAACAGGAATCAAATTATAATCCTATTTTTAAACAAACTCTAAACATACAATATAGTCGACATAATAAAACATGCAGTCTTAAATTACACATTTTATCAAAAGTCAACATTTCATTCGGTGTCGCAAAGTGTGCCTTTTTTGCCCTAGTTTAACAGTGCAACTCTCAGTGATTCATCAGTATTCAGCTGCTTCATTCCTATTAAGAACATCTCTGCCTCTTATATTCTTTGCAATAATCTGTAAGACCAGAAATATGAATTGGCTAAAGCATATACATTCTTTGAATTTCTAGTAGTTATACCTATATAGTCTACTTCACAGGACTGGAAACAAGCTAAATAAACTACATTCGCAGTAGTACAGCCAACATAAAAATCAAAATGATATACTTTCTCAGGTAGCAAAGGATTCTTAATCTTGTGAATGGAACTAGAATGTTGTGTCTTTCGGCTTTTCCCGGTTAGGGGTCGCCACAGCGGAACTCCAGTCCGCTAATGATTGGCAGTGGATTTTTACGTGCCGAGTTGCCAGCTCTGACGCACAACCTTCAACGAAGGTATGCCCATTCATTTATGAGGTACAGGACAGAGATAAGAGGCAAAATTAGAGACAGTCTGTAAAATCAGGAACAGTTGAGAGATAGCTACTTCATTAGTGTAGCTTCGAGTGTTGATTCACCTGGACTTTTTTCTGACTCAGACAAGGAGCACTATCTAGTTTTAAGTGCCTTGCTCAGAGTCACACAACAGGCAGACAGAGTCTGAGGGACTAAACCCCTGGACCACAGGAAACAGTTTATTAACAGCTCATAATTTTAATTCTCTGTGCTATGTTCTAACTGCAAGCTGCCTGTGCCATCTATTATTTGTCAGTCAGACATGCGAATCACACAAACACTCCCTTATCACTATCTCATAATGCCTTAGCATTATTCAGCTTTTGCTATTATTACCTACTGAAATACATCACGTACTTATTACCATGCACACTCATACACTGTTATTATGAACCAGCCCTTCTAATGCCTTCTTCATAAACATCTATAATATTAACTTTGTTTTGTAAAATGTAACAAGTCCTTGACATGATCTCTGATATGATGCTGAATCATTTCTTACCTATGGAATATATTTGTTATATTTTTTATTGTTAGTAACTAGGGTCATGGTTGAAAATGGAAATGCCTGGCCTAGTTCAATAACCTTCAAATAATAATAATAACATTTCTAAAAGAGTGTAAAACTACAGTTCCAAGGAATATACTCCTACTTTAAGATTGTGTTGCTGGAAGCTATGGAAGAAAAGGGTAGTGCCTACAAATAAGAGAAGAGCTAAGGTTGTCATTTTAACTGAGGCTTGTGTATGAATCTGCCTCTCAAGTCTAGAATCCAGAGTGAAAATACTCCCTGCATGTTGTTTGGGCAGAAATCTCTCATTTAAATTTGGACAGTTATACAGCTTGGTGCTGTCCTGTGTTGAGGTGTTAATGAACAACCTACTGCATCTACCAGGAGAAGACTACAACAAGCCTACAGACCTCTGCAACACCTGGAGTGAGTCTACTGATTACTGGAGAGCCTTTAACTTGTTTCTCAGCTACCAGCTTGGGCTTAGTGCTACCATTTTGTTTCTTGTGAGAGAAGGAGAAGAGGGACATTGGTTCTTTGCTTCATAGAGCTGCTAGTAGCCAGGTGAGAAGCAGTAGATGAAGCACTGCTCTTCTCATTCACGGAAACCCTTCTTTAATGAATTAAAATCAGTCCTACACCTATCATCATGGATCCACAGGTTGCGCATATCTTTCCCTTGCCAGTCTGCTATCTGTATGGGTTTTGAGGCAGGGTAGGAACTGCCTCATGTTTGCTGAGAATTATTTACTTTTGAACCTTCTGATTCTATCATTTTGGAATCTTGTCTCTCAACAACACCTAGTGTCAGTGCTCATTAACATTAGATCCTAAAACATTTGTTGCAGTGGTTAAAACATCTCTGCCTAAGCCTCCGAGGCTGCCATATAGCAAACTTCTACTACCCAGGGACTCACACATACCTGTGTCCATACAGGATTATTGCTTTTTTGCTGCTGTTATAGCATAGCAGCACTGTACTGTCTCCCACAGGCAGTTTGGGCTGTACTGGAAGCAATGCTCAATAAGGTCTTCCAACATTTAATTTTATTTAATGATAGTGTACAAAGTATTGCAATTATGCTCCAAATTTAGGAAAAAGGCAATTATGTTAAGCAACTTCTTATGGTAAGAAAGGTGCTTAACAAAGATCTACTAAACATCTTTCTGTGCTGTTAAGCACTAGTCTTTTGATAGAGCATAAACAGCAGCCTCCAGAAAACTAGCAGCAAGAAGTTGAAACAAGTCTAAAACTTCAAAAGAATCTCATACATTTTCTGTGTGAAAACACAAACTTTTTTTATAACTTTTAAAGCTGTTACAGCTTGAACGATATACTTCACTTCTCGCGGAAGTCATCCAGGCAGTTAACTGAAGTTGATTGGGATCAGATTGTATCAAACATCCCTGATCTTGTGTCAGTGTATCCAGTCTATGAGGAAGCCTGTGTTAATTGCCCCTTACCATTTCCAAAAGAAGGGAGAACCACTATAGCTTGGACCAGAAGGGAGTCACCACTTTGATTTTTGGGGATTCCTTCTGAATCATCAGAAGCACCCTGTATATTAGAACAAAAGGTGGAAAAGCATACAGGGACATTCTTGTCCAAGGAAAAGAAAGGGCATCTGTCTTCAAGGCCTTCTTACATGGAGTCTTAGAGCAGAATCTTGCCAGCTGATTGTGCAGAAAGGAGGCAAATAGGTCTACATGAAGAAGTCCCCACAGATATATCAGATTTTAGAAGACCCCCCCCAATTTATTTTCTATTTGTGAAGGTCAGCCCTTGTCAGGTGCAGCTTGTCTGCCATAGAGTTTGCTTTGACAGAATGTAGGATGCCTGTAGAGTGATAGTGTGCTGTGAAGCTATATCCCAAGCTAACATGGCTAGTCTGCAAAGGGGGTATGACTTGGCTCCTCCTTGCTTGCTGATGTACCACATGGCTGTGATGTTGTCTGTAATAACTTGAAGAGGTCCCAGATAACAAAGTTGATTCAGTGAGTTGAGTGCCTTGATCCAGGCAAACATCTCTTTTATAGTTATGTACTTGTGTCTGTCCTTGGTGTCCTATGCATCTTGCACATTTATCCTTCCTGAAACTGCTCCTCAAGCAAAGTCTGAGTTATCTGTAGTGACTGCCAGCTTTGGAATAGGGAGGGAAAAGGGAGACCTAGATTTAAGGATATTTGCTGTCTCCACCAAGTGATTTATATACAGAAATTGATAGAACTAATAATCTCATCCATATCCAACCTAGCACTCAGTGGACACATCCATCCTAATCCTGGTTCCTCTATCTCCATCCCCTCCCCTAATAATCAGACTACAAACCACATCTCCCAAATCACAGCCAATAGAAAGCCAACCAACCTCCTTCTGATAAGCCTAAATATTAGAAGTATATGCAACAAGGTGCATGAATTCCATGCCACCATAGGCTTCTACTCCCCCGAAGTAGTGATCCTTACAGAAACATGGTTAAAACCACACATTACTAATGAGAAAATCCTCCCTACCGGTTACAGTATACTAAGCGTAGACCGACTAAACAAAAAAGGAGGTGGTATAGCTATAATATTTAAGCAGCATCTAGACATCCAGATCTTAAAGTTAGCAGCTCCCCAAATAGGTAAGGAAGAAATAATATATACCAACCTTAAAATAAACCAAAATAAAACCCTAAACATAATAGGTTGCTACTTCCCACCTGGCCACAACATCCCTCAAACTGAAAACCTTCTCAGCTGGGCTACCCACCACCTACCCCAAGAAACTTTAATTCTAGGAGACTTCAACACTGACTGGCAATCCTGCTCTAGCAACCACCCAACCCATCATGTCAATTTTCATGGCTTCACCCAACTAGTCCAGTCACCTACTAGGATAAATAACTCCAACAAATACACTATAGGTGGCAGTACACTAAACACAGAAAGTGTGATAAGAGACTTAGGGACACAGGTAGACAGTGGTCTCACAGTCAGGAATTCCTTCTATGTGGCACACCTCATCACGAAGGGCTTTTCATCCAGAAAAAAGGAGGTCATTGTCCCACTGTACTCATCCCTCATTAGACCCATTATAGAATACAACGCCCCATTTGGTATGTACCTCTCAAGACATCTGCAACAACTGGAAAGGCCGCAGAAATACCTCACTAAAAGAATCACAGGCCTAAAGCAGATGCCCTATGCTGTAAAACTCCAGCTATGCTCTACTCTGTGCATATCGCGCCTCAGAGGCGATCTCTGCTTAACATACAAGGCCATGTCAAACCCAGAGCTGTTGGACATGCTACTCAAAGAAATCCCAATCCCTCAAAGCTACATGCTCCAGGGATCTAAACTTTGTCATCACAATAAACAAAACATGCTGGAGGGATAGGTTCCTGACCCAGAGACTACTCTGGAATAGATTGCCCATACATGTCAAGCAGAGTGCCTCTTTGGACCTCTTCAAGAGGAACATTGGATGGGAGAAAGGAAATTCACCCCAGGGATCACGTCAGTCGCCCTGCTAGACAGGGGTCCAGGAAAGTAAATAATGTGGGAAGAAATAGCCAGGGAATTGTTATGGCTAGGCTTGTATAGACCCTAGGGCTGATAGCCTAGTACCAACCTATGAACCTATTAACCTATGAACTACCCTTGATTGGATACTAGTCAATAAGAGCCCCCAGTCATATATAGCAGGATGCTTATCTGACAGCCTCAGTGATCACTCCCCAACCTTCCTACTAAGAAAACACCTTTATAAAGCAAAATCCATCAGCTACCGTCAAATATGCAAAAAAAAAAACTAACTTCATCCCTCTCTCATTCAGCTCATCCCTAAAAGACTGTAACTGGTAACCTCTAAAATACCTCAAACTAGATGACGCAGTTGACTGCTTTAATAAAACATTCCTAAGCATCCTTAATTACCATGCCCCCATAAGACATTCCCGAACGAGAGCCCAACAATCCCCATGGCTACAAAAAAACACCAAGTCTGAAATGAAAAACAGGGATAAAGCGTGGGTCAACTGGTGCAAAACCAAAACCCTGCTACTAGGCCAAAATTCCTAGAACTACGCAATAGAACCAAAAAAGCTTATAAAACAGGACAAAATCCAATATTACCAGTCTGCCCTTACCTCCTCCCAAACAATTCTGGTCCTCAATAAACTCCATCCTCCACCCAGGTAAAGTAAGTACACCTACTCCTAACTTAATTCCCTCCTCTGAAAATATTGCTATCTCTGTTAACACTCACTTCACACAAACTGTACTATCACTAGCTAGACAACACAATCCCCCCATAAACTCACACCATCAACTAGAACTAACAATCTCCCCACTAGCTTCTCTTTCTCTCCTGTTCCTACCTCCAAAATAAAACAACTACTAACTAAACTTAAAACCACCAGATTAGCAGCAGACAACCTCCCAGGTGAATACATTCAACTTGCAGCTGACACTCTAGCCTACCCTGTATCACTCTTGATTAACAGATCTCTGTCAGAAAGTTATGTTCCTACCCTATGGATAGTTTCACACATAATTCCCCTACACAAAGGAGGTCCCTCCACAGATCTAACCAATTACCGCCCCATAGCTATTCTCTCGCCACTCTCCAAAATACTAGAGAGATGCATTCATTCTCAAGTCTCATATCACCTCCTTGCTAACAACCTCCTCTCCAACACACAACATGGTTTCCGACCTAACAATAGCACCACCACCGCCTTGCTCTCTTTCTCTAACACTATCCTACAAAATAAAAATGCAGGATATCGCTCCACAGCTACCTTCCTAGACCTCTCTAAAGCTTTCGACATGGTCCCACACAAACAACTCATCTCTCTTCTCAATAACCTATCCTTCTCTCAACCAGTCATCAACTGGTTTCAGAGTTACCTATCTGACTGCCAACAAGCAGTTGTTTGATAGGACAACATATCCCCCCAACTACCAGTCTCCATAGGAGTTCCCCAAGGGTCCATCCTGGGACCCCTACTCTTCTCCATTTTCACCAATAATCTAGCCTCAGCCACAACACATGGCACACTCATGCAATACGCAGATGACTCAGCCATCATCTGCACAGCCCACTCCCTACCAGAACTGCAAAAAGTCACACAGGAAGCATTGTCTTCTATTGAAATGTGGTTATCCGATGCCCAACTAATACTCAACCCAAACAAAATAAAATTACTAATCTTCTAACCCACCAAACTTACCCTAGACAGCTCTCACTTTAACATCACAGCAAAAGACAACACCACCATCCATCCTACTAGGAGTAGAAATAGACAATAAACTGAACTTTGACATTTCACATTTCCATGACCATTAAAAAAGTGCACAAAAACTAGGAGCATTATATAGAAATCAGCAACTACTTACCAAAGCAGCTAAAATTTCAGTAGCAAATTCTCATCTTATCTCTAACCTACTCTACACCTCTCCAATATTTACTAACCTTAGACAATGCGATCTAAATAAGCTCAAAACCTGCTACAACAAAATTGCCAAATTCTCCACAGGGGCTTCCTACCGTACTCACCACTGTCTCTCACTAGCAGAACTGGGATGGCTAGAGCTCCCCCAACTCCTTCAATGGTACCAACTCGCACTTGCCCACAAACTAATAAACCAACCACTAAAAGTCCCATCCCTCCAGAATCTACTCCAACCCTACATAACCATGAGACCACTAAGATCCAGCCACAAAAACCTCCTACAGGTCACAAGAGCCATTAACTCTGCTGGAGAAGCATTATTCTCCTGCACTATAGCCAAACTCTGGAACTCCCCCCCCCCCCATCCTCAATTACCTCTGTAACTTCTTGCACCCACTTCAAATCCTTACTAAAATCACACTTCAAAACTTGCCAGATATGCCCTTGCAACCCCCCCAATACCATCCACTCCCCCCACCCACTACCTCTCTCGGCCCACTATCAACAACCTACTCTTAGCAAGCTTGGCTACTCATGTTCCCAGCTACCTACCACATAATACTAACTTCTTGTAGCAACAACTGCTAATGGCTGTTATGTACCTCAAAAACAAATTGTATCAATTGTTCACTGATGAAGCTCAACTACATTTGTAACCATGTTTAGTATATGTCACCATATTTTAAAATTGTACTATGTTCTACAGCTGTTTTACATCTGTTTTACATCTGTTTTCTTCTTGTCTTGCGTCCTTAACTGGACTAATGTCTATATTTAAATGCTATGTTTTTTGACTGTATAATGCAAATAATAGTTAATGTGGAGCTTTTCTCCCCGGGCCTCTGCTGAAAACAGACCTGTGTCCAGTCGGACTCTCTCAGTCAACAAATGTAAATAAATAAATAAATAAATGTATCTTCTGACAAACCCCAGTAATGGGATTTAAAAAGACAAAGGATGTTGGTGCTGAGACCAAAGAAACTTCAGATACCATTGTATCTTTCTCATGTGGAGTCTTGCTATGGGTATGATGAGAATGATAGAAGCCATAAGACCCAAAATCCTAAGTATTCCCTCACAGTCACCAAAGTCTGAGTGGAAAACCTTAGCTGTATATCTAGATATAGATCTATGTTTTTTTCCTGTGGAAGAAGAATTCTTTCAACTTTAGTGTCTAGCTGAGACCACAGGAACACAATTCTATGTGAAGGTGTCAAAAGAGACTTTTGAGTGTTCTCTTGGAATCCCAGCTTGTGTAAGAGATATCTCATCCAAGTGAGAGATTCCTGACACTTTGAAAAAGACTCTGAAAAGATAAGGAAGTCATCTAAATATGGGATAATGTGGATACCCTGTAGCCTGCAATGAGCAATAACTGTAGGTAAACACTTTGTGGACATTCTTGGTGCAAAGGATAAGGCAGAGAACTGATAATTTGATCCAGACACAGAAAACCTTGAAAAGCCTAAAGGGTGGATGAATAAAGCTGTAACGATAGGTAACTTTTAAATCTATTGTTACCAGAAAACTTGAATGAAGAAGAGGTAACAGGTTGTGAAGTGACATCAGTTTGAACTTTGTAGTTTTAGGAAGGAAAGATTCAGAACTGTTCTCCAACCATTTTCTTTCTTTGGCAGTAAACACATCCTTGAATAAAAATCTTTCTCCACCTGGGAAGGAAGAACTGATTCTATCACTCCCTGCATGAGATAAAGGAAAGGTGGAAATAAAAGGGTCTGGTGGATGACAGATGAGGGATTACCTTCTGGACAGAATGAATTTCCTCCCATTGCCATCTGTAACCTTAATGATCTTCAGAACCCTCTTTGTTTGACTCTGTCTGTTGCGAAAGGAAAAAGTGGAGAGTCAGACTTTCTGGAAAGGAGATGGGACTGCCAGGGTAGGGGACAAGGTCTCTTAAATAGTTATTTTGATTTGTTGGACTTGTTGTCGATTTTGGGAGGTTCGGAATTATTTTTGGGGCCCCCTTGCCATTTCTTAAACATCTAATTACCTGCATTTTGCTGAGACTGCTTATTTCATTTTTTTCCCAAAACTGTATGAGGGGTTCCAAAGAATACCTTAGAAAATTTAGAAAAGAAGGCCTGAACAATCTTAAAGTTTCCCTGTATTAATTTGTCCCTTCCATCACACTTTTTGATTACCTCTGCAGCAGGGGGGGCAAAAACTAAATCTCTGTCCAAAGGAGAATTTAAAATCTCATTTTAACATCATCTGGGAGGTTTTAAGAATACAGCCAGGCAAACCCCATTAAAACAGAACCAGGGGTCATAGCCCTGGAAGAAGTCTCAACTGAGTCATACACACACTGAGAACAATTAGTAGTGACCTGTACAGTAGATGAAACATAATTATTTAAAGCAGATTTTTCCTCACTAGAAGAAACTGCAGACAAAACATTCCTCATACTTTCACAATTAGAGCATAGTTTAACATATGAGCTTGAGAATTCAAAATTCTGAAAATCAAAGCTGCAAAAGCATGCACTTTTTTCCATACTTATTATTAATCTTCACATTCCTTACCAGAAAGAGTAGGACTGGAATTCACTAAATGTTTAGCAGCAGTAGGATTAACTAAAGCTATAGCTGCTGGGTAAGGTTTGGGAAGAGTATATAAAAACTTAAAAGACTGAGGAACTTTATACATCCTAGCTGTCTTTGCTGACTAACTGTCAGGAAAATTGCAGGCAGTAACAAACACATATCCTCCAAACTGTCAGAAATGGAGGAATGGGTGAAAGTTCTGGAAATTCTTCTGTAACAGCTCATGGTATTTTCTGTGGGACTGAGAAACCTCACTGTTCTCCCACTGAAAACACTGGCACATCCTGAAAATAGTCTCAGAGAAAGGAAAAGAGAACCCCCAACAGAGAAGTACAGAGAGTGATCTCTCTTCTCAGCCTGAATCAGCAATCTGAGGAGAAAACCCTGTGTCTGCCCTTTCACCTTCCTGTCTAGATTCAGAATCTTGAGTCTCTTTAGGAAAAGAGGTATCCTTCTTTCTTTTACCAGAAAGTACTTTATAAGAAGTATCAATAGCCTGAACTAAACCCTTTGCCAGACCCAGGAAAGTAATCCTGTACAAGGAAATTTTAGGAGTATTAGATATATGTATATGTTCCTGCTTCTTTTTGACAAGAAAAATAGGACCAACAATGTCATTAATGGCTGCAGCAAAAGCAGATTCCCCAGGGATGGGCACAAAATTCTGACAAAACAGGGAAGCCTTCTCTGTTCCCTCTCTCAGGACTGATGAGTGACTCATCCTTGCTCATTGAGAAGCCCCCCAACAGCCACAGCGGATGTGACTAGCCCCCGGTCCAATAGAGGCTGTAGGTGCTACACCAGGGGAATTTGGGGTAAAAGATGAGTGGTCTGAGGTTCAGCTAATAATCATATCAGAGTCACCCACCTGTGTCTGAGTCAAATTGCTAGTCAGCTGTGGAAACAAAGCTGTTTACTTACATTTTTCTATTTATGGCTGGAAGGACTGATTGTGGGACTGACAGTTTGTTCCATGGTCAGGCCGAAAATGGTGCCTTGCCTCTTTCCCCTTGGGGGAAAAAGGAGCAAAAGCTGGTAAAAAATTTAAAGTCTTTAAAAATCATTTTTTCCCATAAAAACACAGTGCAAAGCACTTTAAAAGACTTTGCCAACCCAACAAAGTAAAATAAACACAATTTTCCACAGAAAAATGTTTTCCAAATACTTTAAACAACTTTTAAACTGGCAGGAAAAATGAACACTCTCATTTAAAAGTATAAGTCTTGTGACAGACTATTAAAACACATCTGTCAAAACACAAACTCCTAGCTTTAAAATAACTTTCCTGAACATGAATGTGTTATTAAACAAACATTTTTTTTTTAAATAGAAGTTTTTTTCCCCCAAAGGGAACTCATCTGCCCAGCAAAGGAGCAGCACAGGTCGACCGTAGATCCTCAAAAGCCTTAGAGGAGCATGCTCTTTCTCAGCAGGAAAGCTCTGAAGGGCTTGGTACCCAAACCTTTCTTTTTATTCAGCTCAGCTTGAGCTGACTGACAGTTTGGGGATGTGGAAGGTGCTCTGAAGCTTTGGAAGCTGGACGGCTGTAATATCCTTAGCAGACTATAACCCATATAGCTAAGGTTACTGCAGAAGTGATCAGCATGATGGACATCTATCTTACATCAAAAATATAAAAAGATATGCATTAATAATAAAACAAATACAAAGCAATTTAACACATGGCTCATTCTGTAATAATGCACTCCATGGTTGATGTTATCAAGAAATAAATGACGTTTCGGGAAGGGTGTGTGTGCTTGACTCTGCGGGTGAGTATCATCCAGCCATCAGAACTCTAGGGGAGTGTTCTCTGCACCTCTATCGCCTGACAGAGGATTCACTCCTTTTTTCCTTAATGCCTTCCTTTTACACTGATTCCCTGTTTCTGATGTCTGTCTTACCCAGCTACTGACAGATGCATACCTGTTAGAGGTCTGTGGTTACTGCTGTGGGAATGCCAGGCAGTAAAACCCATATCCACCAACTGAAATAGGAGAGATGACCAGTGGTCTCTGAGATGGTCTCCACAAGATGGTCATCTAGTGCCTGAAATGCTAACTGAGCATGTACCAGTGGAGTTACAGATGGCCTTAGTACAATGAATCCAATGAGGCCAGCTATAAATGTTCAAACACAAACTTATTTAAACAGCACTTAAAGGCATCTTGGCCTATATAGTCAGTCATGTTGTCGTTCCCTACCTTTTGTATAAGTTGCAGATCATATTTAAACAACAGCTAATTTCTTCTTTCTTTTTTCTACCAAGCATAAGAACTGCCTTATTTTAGGAATCAAACCCTGTTAAATTCTATCATGGCATTGATTTTATAGACTTTTTAGGAAGAGACTGTTCTAATTATCTACTATAATGAAAAAAACGTCATCATGGCCCCTTAAGTCTTGTACATGATGTCTTCAGAATGCGTTTTCACATATATTTTTAAAAATGGCCATTTTGACCTTTGTCTTGAGATACGCATTTTTGTTATACATCCCCATGTGCTTCCTTCCATTATTACTATAAATAATGTAGTCTTTCCTTATAAGGCTTCTGGTAAGGGTCATGTGCCCTGTTGCCTTCTTCTATATTGCCTACTTTCTGTCTTTGTCCTGATGAAATGGAGGCCTCTAGCACTACAGCGTTCAGACAGAAAAGTGGTCAGCTGGGACTAGGCCATTTCAGCAGTGCAAAATCAGTCAACTAAGTCACAGCAAGGGAAATAACTGCCTTCCCCCAAAGTGCAGTAAGCTAAAAGCAACTGCACCCCCTGATAGAAAACACTATTTTAATTAAAATTAACTTTCAGACAGTCAGCTTTAGGAAAAAACAAATTCAGTTACTCAAAACTTGCTTAATGTACACCCATGAAAGACTACAAGTGGTAGATATAGTTACGCCAGTAACCAGTATATTTGGATAAAGTCCTTCTCACTAAGACTGCACTTTCTAATGACTCACCAAAATGTAAACATGGGCACTTTAGCAGCACACAAGCACATTTAAAACATTCCCGTGATCAAGCACTAGATGCAGTACAGCAGAAGCTGCCTGTCAGTAACACATGAATTGACAGCACACAAGCATGTCATGCATAGTTCAGCACTACTGGTCAGTTATGTCAATACAATGCTACATAAGCACATGGCTAAACAAGGCATAACACTGGAAGACAATGGTAGCCATAATAGAACACAGGCAAATTTCCAGTGAAGGCAAAGCCTAGATGCAAACTGATGCACTGGGATGGTTTTACATCCCCGAAAAAGCAGTATGGCAAGAAAAGATTAATTATAGATAATTATGTTTAGCATTTGAACTATGCCAGCAATGCAAAGGACTACTGGTATTGTAAAAGAGAGACATCAGAAAAGTGCAGGGGGCTGAGCACACACTATGTCTCAGGGTGACAGGGAAAAATTAACCAGGAGCACAGCTCATTACCACAACTGTGATACCATGGCCTATAATACAGACAAAGGATTAAAGAAGCTAAAATTAGAATACAATTTTCAGTCCTAATGTCAGATAATAAAGTTTCAGTTGGCAGAGGCAAGAACATTAAATGAAACAGTGCAGGTTCTAAACATGTAAGTCACTCTGTGATGAAGAATTAGATTGGAGAGAACAGAGACACTGCCAATGGGGGAGATCATCATACCAGAGGATCTTCAGCCCAAGACTGGAGCCTTTATCATCTATACACACTCCAGCAAAGGAAAGACTGCCCTCCACTTGATGACACATGCTGTTGACATAAATTCCTCTCTGCTCTGAACTATGGATAGCCAATGTGTAACTGCCATTGTGGTCCTCCATACTCCATCAAATGCACGGCTTTCATGAACCACAGAGGGGAGGGCTCTAATGTAAGAATGTGTCCTTTCTTACATACATCGGTGACCTTCAAGAGTAAGAGAGCGCATCTTTGTATACTCCTTGGAATTTTATGTGGGCAAAGATATTGAAATGGCACCAAAATGTATCCTCTCTGACTTTCAGAGGGTGGCAGCAAATTCAATGATGAAAATTTTAATGCCACTGGGCAATGGCTATGGTTTCACTAAGCACAACCTACCTGACAACAGTTGCAGTGAAGGTAATTAGTGTGGCTCAATGGTCTTTTCCCTTGTAATTCCAAATGAAAGTTAAACAATATGCAGCTTGGGCATCTCTACCTCCAGATGCCAAGACATTCTAGTTACTCATAGATAGCATGCCAGAAACAGCTTTATTCATCCTGGAATGGTTTGAGTACTACTATATGCTTGACAGACCGTAAACATATGAAAAGAAGGCAAAGAGACTTTGGTTCCCCTCATTCAACCCACTTGCTTTTTCGGTCAGTTAATGACCACGAGACCGATAGGATGCATAGTATGAATAAGAGCACTGAGGCAAGGAAATGGAGATTGCAGATTATGATATAGTGAAGACATGTATTTCTTCGCGAGCTGCTTCATTCGGTCTCTCTAGAGCAAGATCACATTAAAGTGCTTTAGAACAGATTTCTGATGGGCTTGCCAAAGCCAGAGTTCAGAAAGTCTGGAGCCAGTGGTAAACAAGATTCAACAACTTTTACTGGATACTATTCAATGGCTGCTACTAGACACAATTTTTCTGGGTATGAAGCTAACTAAACTCTCATTTGCCATTCATGGATTAAGCACTGCACGCATACTACTGAATAAACGTTATGGCAAATGGATTACCACACTATAAGTAAAGTTTACTAAATCACACATTAAATTTGACCATAGCTCTGTAAAAAGTCACTTCATTTATAAATAAAGTGTGTGCCACAATGACCACTCCCAATAAATGTTTGCATGTGCAAACACTAACATCAGCTGTACTCCTTTTGAAAATGAATGAACACAATTGCATTATCTGCAAATGTTAGCTTGTACATGTTGTACTATTGTGCGCCATGCTCCCTTAAACAAACATATACATACCGAGCACACCTGTGGTAAATATGCAGTGTTATGAGTCACAGCACTTTATATCTTGCTAGGAGAATCTGCACTGCTGGATTCTGACTTGCACTGCTTTGTGAAACTGTTGTGAAATTCTATAAACTGTTACATTTCAGTGAGATGGTGTCTTATACCACCTTGGTCAATGTATCCTTTGAAGATTGAGCATATACAGGATTTTGATATGTGAGGGCCTTGATAAAATAGATTAGATCTATATATATATCTATATATATATATATATTTATACATATATATATATTTATACATATATAGGGTTTATAGTGAAAACCTTGAAACTGCAGAGGTCAACCGGCATGTGGCCAGTTTTCAAGTCGGCAGAATGTTGAACCAAAGTGTATTGACTACACTACAGCGAACAGGTAGTGTAATTTCAGCATTTGACTGCAACATTGTGCAGGGTGATCACAGTTTAGTGAGGAACAGAGAATTAGCCCATTTCCTCAGTGTGATCTTGGAGTTGGTATATTTAATGTGCAGGGGGTGTGGGGGGTGCAGGGAGGCATAGGCCCCTGCAAAATAGTAGAATTAATGTGCCGTTGACTGTAGAGTTTAATAGCACATTAATATGCATAGGAGGAGGTGAGCTATGCCACCTCCTGCTATGTCGAATACATCGAACCATGGTTGTCTATGTATTCATTTTCGCTTTGCTTTACTTTCCAGCATTTCAGATTCAGCATTTTGGGTCGACATTCTAAACACTCAACAGAAGTGGATTCAAAATGCCAATAGTAAATATAGAGATAGATATAGATATGTGTGTGTGTGTGTGTGTGTGTGTGTGTGTGTGTGTGTGTGTGTGTGTGTGTGTGTGTGTGTGTGTGTGTGTGTGTGTGTGTGTGTGTGCATGTGTGAGCGTGTGTGTGTGTGTGTGTGTGTGTGTGTGTGTGTGTGTGTGTGTCTGTATGTGTGTGTAAGTATATATGATTGTATACTAAACCTCACTTTATTTACAACTCACTGAATACAAAAAAAAATTATCTAAAACACAACTCATAAACCTACCCAAAAACTAGTATAGGGCCCTAGTGGTCATTAGCCTAGTATACACCTATGAGCCTATGTAAATAAAAAAAAGATTGCAAAAGGAAGGTATCCTTTTGCAAACTATTAAACAAAACCCCACAACATATTCAGACATAATTTGTCTGAATAGTGGTAGTGCTACAAAAAAGTGTTTTTTCTATTTTAAGATGTAGGTTTAGGATTAGCACATAGTAGGGCAGGGCACTTTTCTTTAACTCTTAACCCACAAACACTCACACACCAGTATCATAAAATGACAGTCTTCCCTTATAATCAGTGTTGTTAGAAGATTTATATAATGTATGGTAGGTTAAGGTAAAATGTGTATTAGATTACACTTTTCAGTCAGTTAAGTTTTGATAAAATGAGCTTTAGATAAACTAATTGGCACTTGTATATGAATATGCATGTGCATATACACACACATACAGATGTCTAGTTATATAGGGAGACATTCATTTTGTCAAGTTGTAGTTCACTGAGTCTGTTACTAAAGCTAATTAACTACTGAATATATTCCATTCAAAGTACAAAGTGATCATTAACGGACCAGAGCCCTGCAGGATAAAGACTAACACTTGTTTGCTGGGTCTGAGATTGTGAAATGGCAAGATGTTGGATTTATACCCCCTGCAGATCCTATGTTAGTGCTCGCTGGGGGTAGAGTTTTTTCTTAACAAGAGTAAATAATATGTGTGTAATATTATACACACACACACATATATATATATATATATATATATATATATATATATATATATATATATATATATATATATATATATACATATATAATTTAATTGTGATTACTTTTGCTACCATGTAGCATCTGTTATTTGAAAATGTAGACTACAAGATGAGACACAAATTTCAGGACTGGCAGTTTCACCGTATTTATATTCAGAAGGGAAAGCAGAGGAAAACACACTATAATAAAAACATTTTAAATAACTAACCATGCACATTTGGTTTACAATATTTCTGATCACATTTTGGTCTGTGATGAAATTTTCAAGCAAAATGTCTTTATACCTGTGATACTGTGCTTGAAATGTCACTGTTTGCTGGAAGAATTAATCTGTCTAATGTTTGGCAAGTCCGATTACAAGAAAATTAGTTGACAAATGTCATTTATGTTTATTCTTGTTAGCTATACTTTAGCTACTGTTTTGAACATGTAATAGAGGCTGACATCAGAATGTCTGAAAATACTGGAATGAGATATTCCAACAGTTACAAATCCATGACACAATTTTTACTATTTGTACAGAGATACAGAAACATTAACTTTGTACATGAGATAATACATCTGATTACAAGTTATAAAAGATGAGGTTACAAAGTACAAATACAGTGGACAAATAATAGCAATTCAGTGAAACCACAAATATGGGTTTGTGGTGAAAAAAGAAGCATTGAGGAAAAAGTACTGTACAGTGTGCTACCTTATTATGAAAGGTGACGTACTGAAGTTAAAGCGAATGTATGGAAATGGAAGTAGGGGAGAGATGAATTTGGGGATCTATGGATTAAGAACTATGGTTTAATTTATTTAGAATGTATGAAGTGGGGGGGGTGTGGATGGGATGTAAGGATATGGGATTACATCTGGGAGAAACTACGTGAATACTATCTAGAAAAGGAGTAGAGGAAGAGTTATAAATTGATAAGATGTGACTTTAGGTTTGATTTGAAGGATTTTAGAGTGTTCCTGTTTCAGAAAGAGAAAGATGGAGTTCCAGAGTTTAGATGCATAGTTGAGTAAATGAAGACTCCAGCAGATTTATTAGGTTTTGATATAATTAGTAGTAGTTTATCTGTTGAGCGTAAAATGTAATCCTGATCATGTTGCTGAGGGATGGATAGTTTTTAAGTTTGTATGTGAAGTTGTATATGGGGATAACTTCAGTGTATGATTGATAGTGTGGTAGTTCTTGCAATTGTAAGTCCCTGAGGGCCTAATGGTGGTGAGATTGGTCTGAGATGTTAGGAGCAATTTAGCTGCCTTGTTGTAACATTGCTCTAGCATGCTTAGTTGTACAGCTTGAGCATTGCTGACTATAGGAACATCACAGGGAACAGTGAGGAGGAACAGGTAGAGCAATATGCTTCCTGGCAGGGTCAGACAGGTTGTGTTTAACCCTGGAAAGGGTGCTTTGCTTATGGTGTATGTTTTCATCTGTGTGTACACCAAGTAAATTATATGTATATGGAACAAGTTCAATCTGAGTATTGTTTAAGTAGTTTATGTGAAATCTGTTTGTTCTGGGGTATGAGTTATATGGGCTAAAGAGTACTAATTTGGATTTATTAGGGGTTGAAAAATAGTTTTGAATTTATCAGCCATGTTTTTACTGAAGTGAAGGCCTCCTGGGTGTGATTCTGTAATTTGTCTAGGTTTTATACAGAGCAGATAACGGCAAAATCATTTGTATATCATGCAATGGTAACACTTTTGCTTGCTCCATGCAAATCAATAACAAAACTGTTAAAGAGAATGGGGCTAAGGATGGATCCTTGTGGAATACCGAGAGAAACCAGAAGGAAGCAGGAGAATTTGTTCTGTCACTTAACTGCTTGGTATCCATCGAAAAGATAGCTGTGGAACAAGATTAAATGAGAATTACTGAGTCTTAAATTAAAGACTCTGAGGAGAAGAAGGTGGTGATTGCTGCTATAAGTGGCTTTGGATAGGTAAAAAAAAAGAGCTGATACAGGGTTGCCTGCATTTCTGTTTATACTGACTGTGCTGGTGAAGTAAGGTGGGTGGTAGTACTGCTGTGATGGGTGAAAACCATGTTCTGATGAAGAAAGAAAACAACTTTGAGTGATATGCTTAAGTAGTTGAGCTTGAATGCATATTTTCTAGAACTTTGAATAGGGGAAAGAATAACAATTAGTAATTAGTGGATTCAGTAGAGTTGCCACCTTTGCGCAAAGGTAAGATATAGGATTTTTCCAGACAAGTGGGATACAGGATTCCCTGATGGATTCATTTATTAGGAGGGAGACAAGGCAGGCTATTGTCTCTACTGTGATTTTAACACATTTCACAAGTGTTGTGTGTTTTAGTTTAAGGATAGGTTTTTTTGAAAGTAGACGTAGAAACAGTTTGCCAAGAACACAATGAATGGTTATTGTGTTGCTATGGAGCTTCTGGAGTAAGATGGGCTACATTATTAAGTAAGGAGGAGCTTCTGGAGTAAGATGGGCTACGTTATTAAGTAAGGAGGAGCTTCTGGAGTATGATGGGCTATGTTATTAAGTAAGGAGGAGCTTCTGGAGTAAGATGGGCTACGCTATTAAGTAAGGAGGAGCTTCTGGAGTAAGATGGGCTACGTTATTAAGTAAGGAGGAGCTTCTGGAGTAAGATGGGCTATGTTATTAAGTAAGGAGGAGCTTCTGGAGTAAGATGGGCTACATTATTAAGTAAGGAGGAGCTTCTGGAGTAAGATGGGCTACGTAATTAAGTAAGGAGGAGCTTCTGGAGTAAGATTTGCTACGTTATTAAGTAAGGAGAAGCTTCTGGAGTAAGATGGGCTACGTTATTAAGTAAGGAGGAGCTTCTGGAGTAAGATGGGCTATGTTATTAAGTAAGGAGGAGCTTCTGCAATAAGATGGGCTATGTTATTAAGTAAGGAGGAGCTTCTGGAGTAAGATGGGCTACATTATTAAGTAAGGAGGAGCTTCTGGAGTAAGATGGGCTACGTAATTAAGTAAGGAGGAGCTTCTGGAGTAAGATTTGCTACGTTATTAAGTAAGGAGAAGCTTCTGGAGTAAGATGGGCTACGTTATTAAGTAAGGAGGAGCTTCTGGAGTAAGATGGGCTATGTTATTAAGTAAGGAGGAGCTTCTGCAATAAGATGGGCTATGTTATTAAGTAAGGAGGAGCTTCTGGAGTAAGATGGGCTACGTTATTAAGTAAGAAGGAGCTTTTGGAGTAAGATGGGCTACGTTATTAAGTAAGGAGGAGCTTCTGGAGTAAGATGGGCTACGTTATTAAGTAAGGAGGAGCTTCTGGAGTAAGATGGGCCACGTTATTAAGTAAGAAGGAGCTTCTCGATTAAGATGGGCTACGTTATTATGTAAGGGGGAGCTTCTGAAGTAAGATGGGCTACGTTATTAAGTAAGAAGAAGCTTTTGGAGTAAGATGGGCTACGTTATTAAGTAAGGAGGAGCTTCTGGAGTAAGATGGGCCACGTTATTAATTATGAAGGAGCTTCTCGATTAAGATGGGCTATGTTATTATGTAAGGGGGAGCTTCTGGAGTAAGATGGGCTACGCTATTAAGTAAAATGAGCTATGTTATTAAGTAAGGAGGAGCTTCTGGAGT
The DNA here is from genome assembly GCF_019279795.1 of Protopterus annectens. Classification (NCBI taxonomy): domain Eukaryota; kingdom Metazoa; phylum Chordata; order Ceratodontiformes; family Protopteridae; genus Protopterus; species Protopterus annectens. Next base: position 494,998,975 of record NC_056735.1, on the reverse strand, counting down.
AAGATTGGCTATGTTATTAAGTAAGGAGGAATTTCTGGAGTAAGATGGGCTACGTTATTAAGTAAGGAGGAACTTCTGGAGTAAGATGGGCTATGTTATTAAGTAAGGAGGAGTTTCTGGAGTAAGATGGGCTACGGTATTAAGTATGGAGGAGCTTCTGGAGTAAGATGGGTTACATTATTCAGTAAGGAGGAGCTTCTGGAGTAAGATGGGCTACATTATTAAGTAAGGAGGAGCTTCTGGAGTAAGATGGGCTATGGTATTAAGTAAGGAGGAGCTTCTGGAGTAAGATGGGCTACGTTATTAAGTAAGGAGGAGCTTCTGAAGTAAGATGGGCTACGTTATTAAGTAAGGAGGAAAATGACAGTTTGAAGTGGGAGTTGAAAACACTGGGGATGTTTCCAGTATTTTAGTGACCAGGGAAGGTGGGCAATTGTTAAGTAGTGTGGCCTAACTTTAAAAGATAGTTTCTGTAGAATGGATAGATTTTAGGGTTATGTTGATAAAAGTCTTGGAGATTTGTATAGAATTTTTTTTGCCAGATATAATATTGTATTTAGTATGATTCTCAAGTTGTTTATAGTTTTGAAGGTTATACTAGATTATGTCTTTGTCTCATTATCTGTTTAGTCCTTTTAGATAACCAAGGAGCAGGGTTGGCCTTAACCTGTTTTATTCTAAGCAAGGCAAGCTCATTTAAAATGTTTAGTAATGTTCTACTGAGATACTGCGGTGGTGGTGCTGCGGTACCATTGTCACCTCACAGTAAGACGTTGTCCTGTTTGATTCTCAGCTAGAGTGTCTTGTGTGTGGAGACATGCATGAATGGGTGTACCTTCATTGAAGGTTGTGCGTCAAGGCCAGCAACCTGGCACGTAAAAATCTACTGCCAATTATTAGTGGACCGGAGTTCCGCTGTGGCGATCCCTAACTGGGAAAAGCCGAAAGACACAGCAAGTAATGTTCTACTGAGGATGGCCACAGCAGTTAGCATTGCCACCTCACAGCAAGAGGTTCTCTGGTTCAATTCTTGGCTGGGGTGCCTTCTGTGCGGAGCCTGTGTGTCCTCCCTGTGGTCATGTGTGTTTCTTCCAGGTGCTGTGGTTTCCTCCCACATCCCAAACACATGCTGTAGGTGGATTGGATGATCTAGATTGGCCCTAGGTGTGAGTGTGTGCGTGTATGTGCCTTCTGTGGAAGGTTGGGTGCCGGGCTGGCAACTTGCCACCGTAAAACTCTGCTGCCAATTGTTCTGCAGACCATTGTTCCGCTGTGGTGACCCCTAACTGGGAAAAGCCAAAAGAAAAAGAAGTAATGTTCTACTGAACTTTGATACATCTTCATCAAGAGGATGACATTTTAGTGTGCACCAGTTTTAAAACTTTAAAGTATAATTACAAATGCCTTTTTGGAAGTATGAGGAATTGCAGACTACATTAAGGTGATGTTTGTGGGCAATAGTTTTTTTTCTAGTAATATCGATGGAGAGATAGTCACTTAGTGAGTCAGATAATGAGCCTGACAAAGTAATTTAATTAGGTAAGGCTGTAAGAATCCTTTGTCAATCTTTTTGTTAAAATGAGTGGGAGTAGAGATCAGTTGTGTGAGGTCATAGAGGTTTATAAGATTAGCGGGAATGCAGGAGTAACTGAGAGACAGACAATGTTAAGACCACTAAGTATTATTCCTTTTCTTCAGGAATGTTGGATGAGGTCCAATAGAAGAAATCCTGTGCAGTACTGATATTGATTTCAGTGTGAATGCAGTTTCCTGCTATGCATAGGGATTTATGATGGTTGAGTTTGACAGATGTAAATAGGATTTCTCAATGTTCTTAAATTTTGGATGGTTAAAGGGGTATCATATGAGCTGGAGTGTATTTTGATACTTAATTGCTAGTCCTCAAGCCGTTTGTGTTTTCTGTCAGAACTAATAATATTGTAGCCTGGAGGTAAGATTTCTTCATCTTTAATTTCTTGCTTTAGCCAGTACTCAGTAAATACGATTTTATCAGGGAATTATTGGGATAGCTAGGCATAGACCTCAAGTTTATTGCAGATACTTCTGATGTTAATGTGAAAGATATAAAGGACAGTATTTTTGAGTGGTGATAAGTAGGAATGTTAGTGTCATGAGCTGTAGTTGTGAGAGTATGTTGCTGAGAATAATGTTAGGCCAGGAATGGGATGTTTGTCATCAAGAATTTTTAAGTTTAGAGGAAAGCGATGATAAAGGGCGAACCATTTTATTTTGAAATTATATTTCTGTTTTATTTAGAGATGGAGGGGTTTGTAAGAGTGCAAGATATGCTTAAGAATAAGAATTGTAGGTGTAGGGAACAAGGTAGGAACTACAGTGGAATGACAGTGAGTTGAATTAAACAGTAGGTTTTTGGAATTGATGGGTGAGTGGGGGATTGGAGTTATTTGGATACTGGGAGGAAGGATGTCAAGTTGTCTAAAATTGGAAGGATAAACAGAATGATGAACTGGATGTAGAACATTGTTAATGATAATGTTAAAAAGAGTAGTAAACTGGAAGTGTGAGAATAGATGTGGTAATATATAATGGAAGAGGCGCTGAGAAAATAGTTGAAAGCAAATGAAGTGAGATGTGGGTGTGGTAGAGAGTTCACACCAGAGCTAACAATATAACTGTAATCTGAAGGAGACAGACAAGGCAAACTTTAATGTGTTAGCAGTAAACAGCATAGACAAAACAAGGTATATTAGAGAAAGGTGGCAGAGATTTGGGTGTGCAGAAGTGGGTGTTGATAGTGGATTATGTGCTAGAGGTGGGAAGGTTGGTTTGGTGAGGAGTATTGTGTGAGACGGAGGAGGTGGAGAGAGTTATAGAAGGTGTTTATAGAAAATCTAGCTAGTAGTATTACTAGAAGTGTTTGAAATTTGGTGCAGCTAATAGATGATTGGTTGACATGGGAAAAGGATGTAACAGAGACCTCCAAAACACACTCACTAACATTCCACACACAACACCAAATACATCACTTGCAGCAGATTACACACCAGTGTCTCACAAACACAGCCCATAAGGCAAAATAATAACCCATCACAGCCCACAAGGCAGAACAATAAACTAAACATACTAGTCATTGGCAACTTAGTTTTGAGGTGCCAATGTCCCCCTCACCAGGCTCGACAAGGAGAAGGTCACGGTCAGTTGTCTGTCTGGTGCCAGAGTCTGCCACATCATGCATGCACTTGAGTCTCTCCACAACAAGTACAAGTATGACTCCGTCATTGTCCATATTGGTGTGAATGACTTGAGATGTACCTCCCTGGACTATATGAGTAGAGACATGATTGAGTTCTCAGAGTATGTGTTCCAGGCAGGTATGACCCCCAACCATAAGCAGCATCCTACCTTCACCAAGAATGATACCACAATACCAACAAAAAGTAATTGACTTCACTAATTGGCTTAATTTCTGGTGTCATTCCAAGGGGATCCAGTATCTGTCTGCCTGAGATGACATGGTTGACAGGCCTCAATGCTTTGCCAGAGATGGCCTCCACCTGTCACCACCAGGATTCCGGATCCCGGCCAAGGCTCTTACCTCCCCCATTGTGCCTTTTTTAGGCAATGTTCCAAAGATAAATCTTCCAACATAAAAGAGCTATCAAAAAGCATATTGAAGGTCATGCTGCTTAACACTAGGAGTCTTAACCTGAAAATGCATTCACTGGAGGCTCTCCTTGCACTGGAATTTGCTGATGTCTGTGCCGTCATGGAAACATGGCTGAGGGTTACAGAGAACACCACCCCCTACCTTACCAAGCTATACCTCTTTCCACACATTCTGACCCCAAAATGAGGTCGGGAAGACAAAGGGTGGTGGAGCCTCTATCTTCATTAAGAACTGGCACACCTCCAGACTGGTTTGCTAGCATGACCCACTGGAACTACTCCAGGTGCAACTGACAGTTGGCAAGGCACCCATCCAAGCTATAGTCAGCTATAGACCCACGTCCATGTCTCAGGACACCCACTCCTCTTACCTGGATCTACTTGACTCCATGAAGGTACCCCCAACACCCTGATCCTTGATGACTTCAACTACCCCACCATAGACTGGGTGAATTATTCCTGCACTAATGCACTCACTCAATGATTCCTTGACTTCATCAATTCTAATGCACTAGACCAGCTTGGCTCATCCCCCACATAGTATGTTTTTCCTTGGTGAGATCAGATCATCGGACTCTCTCAGTTGATGTTTCTATCCACCCAACCCTTCCCCAGCCATAATCAAGCTAAAAGACTTCTCAAAAGCTGACTACAACCTCCTAAGGGAGGATATCTGTAGGTTCACACCACTGCCTCCCTCAGAGGATGCAGACAGCTATGCTGAATAGTACTCCAATGCAGTATACAAGCACCTGTACAACTGCATGGACTCAGCCATACCAAACAGAAATAAAACCTGCTCCTCAAGGAAACACAAACCTGTTTGGTGGACATCCTCTATCATCAGGTTTTACAACAAAAAGAAGAAACTGTTGTCCAAGGGTAAAAGGGAACACATTCCAAATTGGAAAATCTCCCTCCTTAGCCTCAACAAGCAAATTAGATCACTAGTGAAAACCTCCAAAGCCAATTATGAATTGAAACTAGCCTCTGAAACAAAGGGAAACCAGAAAGCCTTTTTCAGTTACATCAGGAACCTCCATGGCAAAGCTCAGATTTGTTTCAAATTAGTACTTAACAGTATCACTTACACTGATCCTGTTGACTTAACCAACCTGCTAGCAGATAGGTTCAGTGCCAACTTCACCCCCCTGTCCCCTCCAAAGGCCCTTTCAACATCCCTGATACTTGTCCCGCACCTCATATCTCCAAAGATCAAGTGTTAAAGGGCTTTTCCAAGGCAAAGAACACAGCTTCCATGGGATCTGATAGTATCCCAGGCTGTATTCTGCATCAGCTCCAGCAAGAACTGGCTTTGGCATTGAGCACCCTATTCAACCACAGCCTAAGTACAGGCTTCATTCCAGCACAGTGGAGACCTGCCACTGTCATCCCATTCCACAAAGGTGGTGCCACTACTGACCCTGGAAACTATCACCCCATTGGTTTAACAAGTCTGATCTGTAAAGCTAAGGAGCGTATTATTATGAATCTCATAAGCAAGGGCATAGGCAGTCTCCAAGCACTTGACCCCACCCAGTTTGGATTCATTAAGGGCAGATCTTGCCTGTTGAACCTGATTGACTTCTTTGAGACTATCATCAAGGCCCGATGAGGGAAAGTCAATACATACAGCTTACCTTGACTTGGCCAAGGTGTTTGACACAATCCTCCACTCAGGCATCATCGAAAAGCTAACACAACTTGGAATAAATCCCTATCTCATCAGCTGGGTGGCCAACTGGCTCACTGATAGGACCTTCAAGGTCAAAATAGATGCCTCCATCTCCAATAGCAGACCTGTCACTAGTGCAGTTCTCCAGGTATCTGTCCTGGGACCTATTCTGTTTGGCATCTACTTGTCAGAGGTTCATGCAAAGACAAAAGGCCTGAGGCTGATCAAGTTTGTGGACGACTGTAAGTTGGGTGCTGTCATTGACTCTCCAAATGACGTTAACATACTACAAGAGGGTCTCACAGCAACTAATGAGTGGTGCCAAAGTCATGGCCTCAAGCTAAACGCAAAAAAAGTATCATCATACCATTCGGCAAAAACACTGCCCCTATTGATTACCACACCAATGGCATCCCCCTAAGCACACAACCTGTGGTGAGAGAATTGGGTAATCAGATTGATAATCTCACATTCGACTATCATCTAGTGGCAGTTGTCAGAAAAGCCTTTTACTTGGTTCACCTCATACGTAAACAGATTGCATCCAGAAAAAAGGAGGTTATTACCTCTGTCTACTCCTCCCTCATTAGACCAATAATTGAGTATAATGCCCCATTTGGTATGTACCTCTCCAAACATCTGCACCAACTGGAAAGGCCACAGAAATATCTCACAAAAAGAATCCATGGCCTCCAACACCTGTCCTGTGCGGACAGGCTCAAATCATTATCACTCTACTTGGTATCATACAGATTGCTCAGAGGTGATCTGTGTCTTGCCTACAAGGCAATCTCAGACCCTACCCTACTAGAGATGCCTCATATCCGTAAGTCTAACTCCTTAAACGTTACCCACTCAAAAGACCTGAATCTAATATGCAACATCAACAAAACCTGCTGGAGACACAGGTTTGTCTCCCAGAGACTGCCCTATCTCTGGGATAGACTTCTCATACATGTCAAACAGAGTACCTCGCTGACCGTCTTCAAGAACAACCTTGATGAGTGGATGGGAAACACAAATTTGTCCCAGGGGTTCCATCTGTATCCCTCATTGACAGGGGTGACAGGTGCTGACTGAGGTTTCTTTGTGGGGATAAACTCTTGGCTAGGCTTGTAAGGGCTCCAGGGCCATTAGCCTAATAACCTTCTATGATCCTAAGACCCTATGATCCTGAAGTAGATATCTTAAATTGACCTATTACTGTTGAAGAAATGGGTCTATATCACATTATTGAACTTCTGTTTTATTGAATAACTAATCATCGAACCCTAATTTTCAAACTCCCTATTCAGTAAACGACCTAAACATCAAATTGGAATTTATCGAAAAATTTTAGTTAGCCGACACCATGAAAGGTAAACTTTGTTTACATTTTTGCAAGGGGGCTGCACCCCCTGCAAATTTAATATAGCAACTCTGAGACTGAATTATAGTGAGATAATGAGTAAATCACGGCCGGTTAGCATGTCAATCACACAACGTTTTTTTTCAGGATGGCCAACTAAAACAATTCGATGAATTTCAATTTGATGTTTAGGTCGTTTGCTGAATAGGGAATTTGACAATTAGTTATTTGATAAAATAAATATAAAATAAAAGTTTGATGATATGATATAGATCTGAAGAAACTACTAACAGTAATGACAACCTTATAACTGGAAACGTACCTAGATTAGACAAATTACTGACAGAACCTCCCTAGTGAAACTCTTCCTTCAGATGTTCCAAGCAGCAGGGAAATTGGGTTGTTTCCCTCCCACATCCAGGATGGCAGCAATAATTGTTCCACCTAAAAGACAAAACACTAAAGAACTACTGTCAACTGATTTTAGACCTACATCTTTACTACAGACAAAAATAAAAATCTATACTAAAACTATAGTGCTAAGCCACGGTGGTGCAGCGGTTAGTGTTGTCACCTCACAGCAAGAGGTTCTCCCATTCGATTCTCGGCTGGAGTGCCTTCTGTGTGGAGTCTGCATGTCCTCCCTGCGGTCGAGTGGTGTTCAAAAGACATGCGTGAATGGGCATGCCTTCGTTGAAGGTTGGGTGTCGGGCTAGCACCTCAGCACCGTAAAAATCTACTGCCAATCATTAGCAGACCGGAGGTCCGCTGTGGCAACCCCTAACCGGGAAAAGCCAGAAGAAGAAGAAGAAGACTAAACTATGGTGCTACCCTTGGAAAAAGTACTGGATTAATTCATAAATCAATCTAAACAAGGGTTTGTAAAAAGGAAGTAAGGGGTGGGACTTTCTAAGCTTTTGACTTGATACATTGGAGCTTTCTAGGTGGCACAATGGAAGCATTTAGCATTACAGATCCCTTCTTAAATAGATATAAAGTTTTATATAGTGAACCCCTAGCCCAACTCTACTGATATCTCCTCTGTGTTTTCTTGTAGCAACTGAAACACTAGCAGTACACATAAGAAAACACTAAGGCATTTGGATTTCCTCATCTAACATACACAGTTTAGAATGGTGCACAGATGATGGTGTAGCATAGTTTTCTACCCCCCCCCCACACACACACACACACAAAAGGATGTTTTAGACATCTTTAAATGTTTTAGGAAGATCTTGTAACTTGTATTAAACAAAGTAAAAGCTTTCCTCTTCCCATTCAAAATAGGAAGGAATTGTTTCCTTAAGATGAACAAAAATACACTGCCATTAAAATATCAACTAGCATATATTAGTGTCCATTTACACTACAGTGGCTCTCAGATAGTGAATCTTAATAACAAACTTTAAAAAAAACAGTCCCTCAAAACTCAATCAGTGTGTGGAAAACTACATCTTCCCTTTGTAGCAAAAATGTCATCAATCAAAATGCTCTTTCAGCCTAAATTCACTGTTATGATCAAGCATTTCCTTTAATTACACATTTATCTAAAAAAATATAGAAAACGATAGCATATTTTCTGTGGGAAAGGCAGCACCCAGTAATTGTCCAAAGAAAACTATTCATCCCTTCAACCCAATGGGGATTAGGACTTCTGAGTATACTTACAGGCATTGATACTAACACAAACAATCTCAGCAAGAACAAAATTACAATCATCTGGACCCTGGAGGCATGGAAAAGAACTTGAAAAGAGATTTAAGGACACTGAATCTCATAATGTCAGATTTTGGGTTTGGGAATGTAAAGGAGGCACACATCTTTTCACTATTGAGAATGAAAGCATACATTGTGAGGGTTGGATTAATAAGAGGTTTAAATTTTGGCACAATTATCTAAATGTTCATTCCCATCCTTCCAACAATGTAAAGAATTACAACCAATATTTTATATTTGTTTTTGCAATATATGCAATTAAGACTTTTATTTAATAGGCAAAATATCATCAATATTCAAGAAGGAATGATACATCACAACAGTACATTTTCATGAAATCTCTAGGGATAGGAAACTAGAGCCCTATGTTATTAAACATTTTTAGGTAAAAGAATAATTCTTCTCCAAATGGAAAGTAATGTTAAATGCAAGCTTATCAGATAATCAGTGGCATGAAGTGGTAAACTTTACCAACCAGTTGTAAACTGTCTCTGCGCTTGCATTCACCAAATTAAAACTCATACATCTGTGACACTTGACACCAGTTTCTTTAGTTAAGCTAGGAATCACTAACAATAATAGTTGCTGATGATGTGAAGCTATAAATGCAAACCACCACCTTATGGGGTGGACTTACCAAGTTATTAATGAGCTATGGGCAATAGTTATAGCTAAGGTATCCTATGCTATAAGATGCAAATTACTCCCTGTTTACAGACACTCATTCTCAATACTGGGTGGGATGTGTCTGCCCTTGACCTAGACTCTGCAAGCATAACATTGCTTATAATAGTTGGTTTAAACTTTGAATGTTCTTTAAACAGTGAAAGGCTGGTGTCCCTCGGAAGTCATAAAACAATTACATGTCTATGAACATAAAATTTGGAATTACTGTAATAAATCTGCATAAGCAAGAGACTTTCAAGGCTTATGTAATATTTTCTACTCTTGTTTAGTGAAATGTTAAATGTAAGGTTTGAGTACCAATCTAGCATTTTCTTCTTATTTTGTCTGTTCTGGTTGATGTATTTCTATATACAGACATTTTACTCTTTGACAAGTGCAAATGGTATATAATGCATCTATTTATTCATTCCCCTTCCTTCCTGTCTTGTTATATATAGTGTTGTTGCTTGTATTTAACGTTTTTCTTTTGTTAATCATACTGATCACTATCACACTTGTTTGCTATTGTCATGTTATTATTTAAATTAAAAAAAAAACTTTTATGTAAAAAAAAAATATCGATAGGGGCTACCTTAATTTAGTCTCTTATGTTACTCATGTTATGACAGCAGTTATGAAGAAATGGAAAGGGCCTTATATTCCTTGCATGAAGAGGGGGCAGCACCAGGTTATACCCACTAGCTTCAATGTTTACTAATAACAGAATTATGCTTATTGAGATAATTAACAGTTACTGTCTGATTTTTTCAAGTTACTGTAACATTTTACATACAGGAGGACCATCTTCTTGATTAGGTTCATATAATTTTTGTTTAGAAATTACTCACATTTTAAAACTGTCAAAATCAAAAGCAACACAACCTTAGTTTTGTTAATTGTAAATGTCAGCAATTTGTAAGTTAACTTTTTATGCACCCTGAGTCAAAGAAGAAGTACATTTTTAAAGGTTTCATCTTGTGCCATATTTCTAATATCATTTATTTGCAAATGTAACCAATTTTACTTGGCATAAAATTAAGGGTACCTAAGAAAAACATAGTCAGTGAACACATGCATGGTATTAATAAAAAATATTCAAGCATGCCAATAACAAATATAAAATGCACACATTTTATTTTTATGGTATACAGAAATATAATGACAACAACCATGAGGAGGAGGCATTTTCAACAAATTCCTTTTTATGGAGACCAAGTGGTAAAACAAACAGTATGATCTTATGATCCTATGTATGCTCACTAGCAACTACTGCTAAGACAGTTTTCCCTTGTCCCTTCTTATACCAAGAAATAATCCAGTATATATTGTAAATTAATTACAGGCTTTACAGTCTTGTTGGTTGTTTCATATATACAATTTTATTGCATTACTAACATATAATTGAACTGCTTACAAATGATTTTACTCTACTAAAGTATATACATGCAGCATAAACATACATTTTTTAATTTTTTTTTATATTTACCTGCCACTTCCATATTTTATTTCATCATTTGAAGAATTAGATTAGGCTCTGAAGAATGGTTTGTATTAAAATAAAAAGATCAGATGGATATGTCAAGAAACAACTGTATAAAAGATCGACTTGTCAAACATTAGTGTGTGGATGTAAAACAAAAGCTGGAATTAGACATTTAAAAAAAGTTGTTATACATAACAGGTGGGAATAATAACTTATTATCATAATGACAACACTTTCCATATTATTTTTAAAGGTAAATGGTCTCACACATAACTACAAAAAAATAATGGTAGATTTGTAGTAGTATGTACTGACAAGGAAGAGGATTATGCTGGCATTTATTTATATTCTTCCTAAAACTCCTACAGTAGATCTTAAAGAAAATTCTGAGAGAAACAATCAGCTTTCAGCAGGAAATATTACTTATATATAGGTGGGGACTGGAATTTAATTTGCAACTGTGAGGATGTATTTGGGGGGGGGCTAGAAGGAAGAGAAAATATAACAGAAGAGGGTAGATTTTTAAAGAAATTTATGAAAATATGTAGTTAGGAGGATGTGAATTCAGCAGTAGGTGCTTGGAGAAAATTTACATATTATTTCCAAAGGTATGATTATTTTTCACAGGAACATGTACATTTAATTAAAAGTTTAGATATGCATGCAATAACTATTTCAGATCACAATCCAATAATAACTAAAATAAAAATGCAGGGTAATGAAATAAAAATGAGATAGTGGTGCTTCCCCACCTATCTGTTAAATAGAAAGAAATTTAAGGAATGGGTAGAGAAAGTTACTTGGGAGTTATTAGAGAAGATAGACATTTCTTCAGAAAATATATAGCTTTGGAGTGAGATAAAATGAAAGTGGAGATTAAAAATAGGATAGAAATAAAAGAAAAAGAGATATGGTTAAGAAGTAACAATAATCATTTAGAGGGACTGGTAAAGGCTAAAGTATTGCAGAATAAGTGAAATCTCACAGAACAAGAAGAGGGGCAACTGCAGAGTGCTAAAGAGAAAATAAAGGGCTATCTGGATAATATGCATGAGTTTAGAAAGATTGCTTTTAAGCAGCTGTATTTTGATAATAACTCCAGAGTACCAAAGCTTTTAGCTGAGGCAACAAATAGTAGAAGAGGTTGTTGCCAAGCTTAGGGAGCCTATAAAAAGGAAAATAGCCAGCGATCCTGTAGTGGTACTCAAAATATTTTGGAAATGTTACAAAAATCTATATAAAGCAGAGAAATGTAGAAATCAAGAAAAAGTACAATTGGAAATATTTACGGAAGAATTAAATGTGCCAGTGTTAGAGGTGGAGGAGGCTTAATTATTAACAGTTGGGATGGGAGGAGATGGGATGGTAATGGTGATGTGTGGCCAATGTGCTGGAAATTCTACAGGAGTGGGTAGTGTTCCTGTGGGGGTTTGATGTCTGGGAGGGAGAGAGGTGATGGAAATCTGGAAGGTTTTGTTTAGTGGTATTTTAAATGGAGGGGATGTACTGACATCTTGGAGGAAGGCTGTGATGGCTGTAATACCTAAAGATGGTAAGAACCTGTCAAATTCAGCTTCATATAGGCCCATTTCAATTTTAAACCATGATTATAAAGTGTTTATGTCTATAATGTCTAAAAGAATGACAAAGGTTTTGCCAAAATTGACAGATATGGATCAATGTGGTTTTGTGGAGGGGAGACAGACATTTGACAACATTAACAGAATGATGATGATCCAAAGGGAAGCAAAATGTAAGAAAATACCACTATTGTTGGTGTGTCTTGATGAGTTTGGTGGAATAGGCTAGAGTTTTGTGAGTGGGGCAATAGAGCATTTGTGTTCCCTGACACAATGGTGAGGTTGATTTGGAGGATGTGTGTGGAATCAAAGCAAAGGTTGGAGTTGGGGAGGGAGGCTCCTCTCTGATAATTTCTTTTTGAATGGAGGGACCAAACAGGGTTGTCCTCTTCCTCTTTGTTATTTGCACTGTTTGGAGCCATTGGCTGAGAAGATAGGGGACTCAGAGGTTCAGAGATGTAATTGGTGTGGTGGTCAAGAGGGGTTGGCTTTGTTTGCAGATGATATTGTTTTGTCCCTGAAGGAGCCAGCGGATGTCATTTCAGTGTTGTGGAGCATTCAAAAATGGTTTAAAGTCTTTTGGGAATATGGAGTTGATGAAGATAGAACAAATGAAATAGCTGTAGACTGTGTGCCCACACATGAAGTGGTTCAGCAGTACCCATATTTATGAAGACATGATGGAATGAAATACTTGGGAGTATGGGTTTAGGAGGATTTTGTCTTGGCAGCTGGGATGCGTAGGAGGAGACTGGTCAAGGGATGGTGCTAGGACTGAGAAACTGGAAGCTCTGTTTTATGAATGTGGATGGCAAGGTGGAAGTAGTGAAGATCTTTTTGGTTCCTTTGGTTTTATGTGTAGGTCAGGAATGTTTTTGGCAACCAGAGGAGAAGCTGTGCATAGCAAATAATAAAGAGTTGGGGGATTATGTCTGGGAGAGAAGGAAGGCAACAGTTGGGTGGGATGAGTTGGTTCCAGTGGAACAAGGAGGTTGGAATTACCTGGTTTGAATGGATATTTCAAAGCTGTACAGTTAAGGCTCCTATACATGGTACAGGCAGAATGCTATATTCAGAGTGGAGCAGGATGATGATGGGATGGGAGGAAGCTCAAAAAATGGGAAGAGACTGAGATTTTGGGTGCGGGTCCTAGGGGAGAATGGCAATAGCCATGCAGAGTGTTGCACTCATGGAGTGTCAGAAAGCATTCTGGGAAATGGGCTGGTGTGGGAATAGAGAAGTGAGAGTTTGCCGATAGGATGGCTGCAGTTGGGTGTGCAATGAATGGGCAGTAAGAGGCTGGAATTTACTGAATGAGACTGGCAAAGGAGCAAAGGTGTTGGAAGCAGGTAGTTGGAGAGGGAGGGGTGGTGTAGTGGGAGGAACCAGGAATACATTTGGACTGTGGGCTAGGGACTGCCTTCCCTGTTGGGATTGATATAAATGTATAGATAAGGAGATGGGAATAGAGGGATCCTAAGTAAAAGATCAGCACTGGTAGAGTTTTTGATTGAGTGTGGAAAGGAGACTGCTGTTGAAGATGGGATCATTCGTAGGGCATATAGAACATTGCATAATGGCTATGGGAGTAATTCGGTGGGGGTTGGAAGGGACTGGGAGGAGAGATCAGAGAGACAATTCACATGGATGTGTTGGGGACATATGTGTGTGTGGCTTCCAAGTATGCAGCAGAGTTTACAGGATTTGGGATTTTTGCTTAGACATGTTTGCATGGGTATTTTTGTACCCTGGGCAGACTCCAAGGAATTTTTCCTTGTGTGGATTGCAGGTGTTGGGGGTGTGATGGGGAAGGAAGAAGTAATTGGGAATATACTATTTAGGAGAGTAAGGGCTGGCAGACCTTGAAAGTTCCCTGCAAACTGCTTTTTCAGGAATACTGGGTGAACAAATTGGTGTAACTAAGGAAATTATTTTTTGAGCTGTGATACAGGATCTGAATTGCCTAGATATTGTAAGGCCTTGCTGAGTTTATTTCTGGTGGCTACTAAAAAAGCAATTACTTAGAAATGGAAATCTGAGTCTAAACCAACCATATTGGAAGTAATAAATATAGCAACAGATAAAAGAACTTGAAGTGGGGTCTTTAGAAAAGGGTAGGCATAAATTGTGTAGAAAAAATGGGAATTGGGGGAACTATGCATATAAAATAATGTTTTAGAAGAGGAATGAGGTTTAAGGGAAGGCAGGAATTGAATGAGCTTTGTAATGTTCGATTAACAGTGACTGTATAGAAGATTATATGCAATGTATAATGCTTGCAACTGAAAATATGTCAATATGGTTTGTTTTCAGTTATATAAATGTATGATTGGATATTTCATAAGTGATAATTCAATAAAGTTTTTTTGTTTAAAACTAATATTAGGATTTAAAGTTTCTTTACTTGTGGGTTATATGGAGAAGTACAGACATTATGAAATAGATAAATAATGCTAGCTAAATATCTTTTTGTGAATGCCCTGATCTGTTTTATTTATTGACATTTGTTTACTGGGAAAGTCCATCTGGGTAATAAATATCCATTTTCAGTGGAGGCCCATAGTCAAAAGTCCCAGAGACTTAAATAACATCAAATAAAGTACTAGTATAAATGTAATTAAACAGCATACATACATTCAGATTGAGAGTGAAATACATAGGATGCAGTAAAGCAGGAGGAGACACCAGTGATGTAAAAAAATACATTAATTAAAAAATGATAATTAAATATTACAATCAGTATATGCAAAAGTATTAAAAGTATAGTCTGTTATGCTAGGAAATAAAAATAAAAGATACAAGTCCACCCTAACAGTGGGGAGTGGGCTGGTGTTGAAAGGTACAGATAGATAGATAGATAGATAGATAGATAGATAGATAGATAGATAGATAGATACATACATACATAAGATAGATATATAGATATTATAATGACAGAGTAAGGTTAGAAAGAATGAAAAAGTATTTGCTAATATAGATCATACAGGTTAAGTGCATGAGCATATCCATGGGTTAGTCAGAAATTCTTTGAGAGAGGACTTAAATACATTGAGGCTAGATATGGTTCTGATAGAATGTGGGATAAAGTTCCATTGTCTGGATATGCAGTGTGAGTATAAATGCCCCACAATTGTTTTTTTTTTTTTTCTGGTTTATAGATTTTAAATGGGATGGTACTATGTGGCAGCAGTAATGGAACTTTTATCAATACCTGTGCTCCAAAGCATTTTATAGTTTACTTCGACCATTTTCTCTGGGTTATAATATAGCAAAACCCTGAATGCTTTATATGAACTTTGGTCCAGGAAAAAGTAGTCTTGGTTCACTTATTTTTGTCGTAGCTTGGGTTTATTTTTATAGGTACGAAATTCCACAACACGCCAATAATGGAAAAAGGTGCGTGGCCAAAATACTGAATACTGGAAAAAACACAAAGGCCAGCACAACAAAGTCAGCAACCTTAGTTCCTTTACTGATGTTGGTGGAATGTATTGTGGCTTTTTTATGGAGTAAAACAACATCAATAAAGGAACTAAGGTTGCTGACCTTGTTGTGCTGGCGTATTTTGGCCGTGCACCTTTTTCCGTTACTGGCGTGTTGTGAAACTTTGTATGAATCTTGGATACACGCTGTTGGAACAGTCACCTTAGTACCAATTTTTCTGGCGTTGGACTCAATGTTTATTTTTATAGGTACAATTTCTGTCTTGGTGAGGCTAGTCTTATATTGTGAAACCTCAGCAAATTCCTGCAAGACAGTTCCTAGACAGAATATGAACTTAGAAGAATTTGACGTGAATATGGAGCTATAACTTTATTTTAACTACACACTTTTTATATTCCCATCCTTTACTAATTTGGGAACTCTGAACACTGTTTGTTAGAGCTGATGGGCACCCTTGCATTTAAATGTCTCTCAAAAAATAGAAACATATGGTGTTATTAGTCCATTCAGAGTTTGAATGCTTTTCATGCATAACTTGCATACCTTTTATAAAATTAAGAGGGAGCCCATATCTCTGCAAAATGGACCATAGAAATGATGGCTCCCTATTACGCTGTCGCAGACGCAGGTTATCAAATGCATCTTTGTCGAACTGTAAAGCATGAAAAGACAAAATAGCAAAGTGGCTTTTCAGCGAATTCTTTCCCTGGGAAAGAATTTGTTTGGCCGCTTTCACTACTTTGCCTTTTTGGCACTGTAGTGCGATCTCGGAGTTGGTATATTTAAGTAGGGGTGGGTGTGTGAGTGGCACAGCCCCCCATGTAGGGGGGGTGTGGGGGGCAAAGCCCCCCACATTAAATAATGTTTTTTTTTGTTTGTTTTTGTTTCAGAACAGAGATTGTTATCCATTGGAAAATAAACGTTGTTCTGAAGTTTCGACATTGTAAGCTTTTGCTTACATGGGGTTGATTATCTGTCATATGCTCTTCTAAGCATGCGATATGATAATATAGACCTGAAATTACCACTTTTCATAGATTTATAGATAATATAAGGTCAGTTTACTCCTTGTCAGTATCCTCCTTCAGGCTGTACCTCCTTTCTCCATCAGGGCCATAACAGTCAATCCCAGAGTAAATTTGTGAATACCCATCCAGTCATCTAAGTTATGTTTAAAGGAATATAGTGAGTCGCACTGTTTAACATGCAGGGAAAGTTTATTCCAGAAAAGTGGGTTGGGGGGCAATTGGTTATAAATCTGTCCTCCCTCTATTTTTTATCTTTTGGTGAAGAATTAGGGCTGAGGTTGTATTGCTGGCAAAGCTATTGGACCTGTAGTGATACGGTGGTCCAGGAAAGACAGGTCTCCAATGTCACATTAAACAAGACAGAGTTCAGCCCAGGAACATTAGACAAATGGGTGGGGTGGTAATTATGACTAAAACAGATTATATAAACAAAATGACCAATATGTTAGAAAATGACGTAACCTATGAAAAAGTATCTAAACTTGAGATGAATAGGGCCTATACAAAGATAGATTGGTTACTGTATGAATACCTGATAGAAGGAATGATAGACAAACAAGAATATGAATATTTTATTGTGGAGCATCCTGTTGCTCCATCAATTTTTGGTATTCCAAAAACACACAAATGTGTGAACAATCCACCCTTTAGGCCGATTGTTTCAGCCAAAGGCTCAAAATTTGAAGCTTTAGCTAGGTACATCGACTATTATTGTAAAGATATTCTCAATCAATTCCCTCACATTATTAAGGATTCTAGGCATTGCCTGGATAAACTAAGAATATACAACATGAATAACCATTTTGATGATATCATTATGGTTACCATAGATGTGATAAATCTATTTTCCGTTATACCACATAAGCTGGGTCTGGAAATGTTTGAGACAATTTTAGATAGGTACAGTGGACTACACACGGTCAAGTGTAAGTTATTAGTAGAGATGATGGAAATGGTCCTGCACAACAATTTTATGTACATGGAAGGTGAATATTATAGACAGTGTACAGGGGTAGCAATGGGGGCCAGATGTGCTCCCATTTACGCAAATTTAGTGTTAGCCCAGTGGGAGATTGAAAGTATTTTTTCATCCAGGTTCTGGACAAAAATATCATTTTATGTCAGATACCTGGACGATATTTTAAATTTTTGGAAGGGTGACAAAGATGAGCTAAGTGAATTTGTATGCTACCTAGATTCATCTTCGACTTTTTTGAATTTTACAACCAAAATACATGAAGAGAAGTGTGAATATTTGGATATCACTATGTATTTTAACAAGTATATGGTTGAATCTAATATTTTTTGGAAAAAAACATATTCAAATTCCTACCTTCATTACGATAGCTGCCATCCACATTTTCAAAAAAAGAATCTTGTAAAGGGTCAGATGGTTAGACTATCACGTATTATTAGTGAAGATACCAATTTTATTTATGAACTAAAAGTAATATGTGATATGTTTTTAGATAGGGGTTATCCATTAAATTTAGTAAATCAAGTAAATGATGAAGTTACGATGAAAAGAAACACTGTATATAAACCAATAATAAAGTATGGTCTAAACACTATGTCTACAGAGAAGACACATATTAACAAAAAAGATGCTTTTATTTTACCATTTAATGAAAATTCTGACACTATAGTCAAAATATTAAATGACACTTGGTTCAGTGTTTTTTCTAACAGAACAGAATATAATGAAACAATAGGGCATTTTCCAAAGGTTACGTATAGTTGGGGCACCAATCTAAAAGAAATTATGGAAAATAACAACAGGAGCTGTAGATATACCATGTCAAAAATGAGTAAGTGTGTTTTTTGTAAATGTTGTAAATTTGTGAATGATAGACCATACACTATGGTGCAAGGATATGGGAGATCTTTAAAATGCCCAGGACACTGTAATTGCAATACCAAAATGGTGGTTTACTTGGCTACATGTGTTTCTTGTCCAGCATACTATGTAGGGAAAACCACCAGGAAATTGAGGGAACGTATTCTTGAACACTACAGGGACATCAAAAATAAAAAGATGGTGAATGCCCTATATGTACACAGCAGTAAATGTGAGAATTTTAAGAGATTTATATTCTTTGTAATTGATAGAATTCCCAATTATTGGGAGAAAGGAGGGGATTATGACAATTTGTTAGAAGCTAAAGAATGTTTGTGGCAGCTAAGACTTAATGCCAGTTTTTTACCGGGTATTAATGGACATATTTCTATTTCACGTATTTTAAAACAAAGATCACATTGTATTTGATATACTAGTGCCTTTTTAGCACAAAATAGTTCATAAATGTTTATTTATTTTTAAGGTGAATCATAAAACATTAGCTTTACAGTACTAACTTGTTTTTACTTATTATTATTTAACAAAAACATTCAACAATGTTTGACAATATTTTAAGTTTACATAGGTTTTTATAGGTTTATGTATTAAAATATACCTAGTATTCTTAGAACATTTATAATATTTATAATATTTATAATATTTATAGTATTTATTATATTGAAAGACGTGTTTTATCTAATTTTAATCTATTGTACTATATTTATTATTAACAAGGTACAAATGATTTTTAAACAATTAATCAATTAACCAATGACAGGCGTTGTGTAATTTAAGACAAATGTATTTAATTGTGGTTGAATGGACAATTTATTCAGTACTCTGAAGATGCCCTAATTTTTTCAGGGTGAAAGCGCTAAGTACTTATTTCTACATATTTTCAGTTCATTTCTGTTAGTTTCGTTTGTGTTTTTGGTGTATTGTGAATAAATACAATTCGAGTGAACTACTGAGGAGCCTTTGTCGTGGTTTACCAGTTTTTACAGTTCGTGGAAATACATACACATCTATCTATCTGTGTATATAGGTGTGTGTGTGTGTGTGTGTGTGCGCGTGTGTGTGTGTGTGTGTGTGTGTGTGTGTGTGTGTGTGTGTGTGTGTGTGTGTGTGTGTGTGTGTGTGTATTTATGTGTCCCCTGTGTTTTGACAAATGCTGTTTCTTTGAGAAAAGCAGGAGGTGTGGTATAATGTCAATGGTACAGATAGCCAGTTGGTGGAAATGGCAACGGTGCATAATGTCAAGACCGATAAACTAGGCTGGAGGGGTGAAAGTGTTTGTGCATATGTATGTGTGTTAGGGTTAGTGTTAGGAATGAGTGAAGGATAGGTGTTGTATATTTGTGTGCAAATTTGTGTATTTTAGGGTTAGGGGATAGATATAGTGCTGTTTCTTTGTGTGTTTGTCAATGTTTGAGTGTCTGACTGTGCCTTGTATAGTGGCAGTGTTATGGGAAGGATTTTATGAATGTAAGGTATAGGGTTTGGGATGAGGGAAGGGACGGCATTGGGGTTAGGGCTAACACCCTTACTAAGGTGATGTAGGGAGGCAGAGACCCCATAATACTGTCACTATTCAGACAAATTTGAGGATATTGTTATGGTGGGCTTTGGTGTTAACACTGGGAGATGAAATAGTTTTCCTTTCTTGATATTATTTCATTTGATATTTTTTGTGTTTGGTATTATATACGTTTGAATTTTTTTGTTCTTTTCAGTTCGACATTCAATTAGTTCAATCATACATGATAGAACTGTATGTGTATGTGTATATATATATATATATATATATATATATATATATATATATATATATATATATATAGGAGAGAGAGAGAGAGATACAGCTATAGATGGAGAGATAGATGCATCAACAGTAATTCCTGGCTGGGGCATGAAAACCATTCTTCCAGTGTAAAAAAATTCTGAACAAAAAATGAATACTGTCAGATATTCTACCATGTGCCAAATATGGTCTCTGATCATGCAAATGGAGTCTGTCAGTCTACAACATAAAATCATGATGAGACAATGTTTTACAATTATATAACTCATTATGTTCTACAATGAAAGGCATGTTATTCCAATGTAACTGAGTTTGTTCAATTAAGTACCAATGACTGTACTGGGTGCTGGTACACAGGCAGAGATAATTCTTTACGGATTATAAGTCAAAGCATATTTAACTTTATTTACAATACTGAGCTTTTAATTAACTTTCTTTTATTAGTAGTAGACAAACAAACGTGGTGTACTCCTCTACTGTCCTGTAATCATTCCTAATTAAGCTGTTGCTGTCTTCAGCAGAAACATTTACTGCTTTCTGGATTTTGCCTCTTTATCTAACATAGTTTTTATATTGCTTTTACCTTTACAGAGAACTGCCTCAATAACTGTCTTTAATGGATAACTGATAGAATTAACCACCACCTGGCAGGTCACTCTAAATTCTATGTGACCTCCATAGAACTGATAACTGTTCAGTTCATGAAATTATGTCAGTAAAGGGCAGTTCATCAACCCATGTACTGATGCTTGAAACAGAAATCCCCAAATCACACCTTTTCAGTAGTAGGTAGGGCAAGTTTTCCATATCTGAGAATTAATGTCTTGAGTCACATTTTCTAATTGTATTTTGTTCTATGAGAGGTAAGAACATCTGAAATGTATTATGTGGGTGGTTTACGAGACATCATTTTTTTTTCATTTTCAGCTGTTTTCACTGGAATGTTTTTGTTTTATTCATTCTTCTAGTTGCTATCTGAATTAAGCACATGGAGTAAGTGCAAACAGTCCCTTGGGGGGATTTGAACCTTTATCTCACTGGCTTAGCTGCAAGCATTTTGCATATTTTACTCAGACACTTCAATTGCAGTCTTTCCTGTGCTGGAAATACCGACAGTTTTCAGTCAAACCTGCTGTGTACATTGACAATTGGTTCAAACCTAAAGGCCATGAAAACTTTCTGACTGTGAGGTTAACATTATGAAATCTATCCTAAGTGTGATGTCAGCTTCCTGGTCTTCTGATAAAGCTGAGAAAGAAGCCAGCCTGCAAAGCAACAACATCAGTCTCTCTGCACTATTGTGCAGATGTATTTTACTCCCACACCCAGTTACTTTGCAAAACAGCTTATAGCTTCAGCTGTCAAAATTAATTAGTAGACATAAAATAATGTTTGTATTTACAGTTTGTGATATAGCAAAGAGAATTGTAGCTTTTCTAAGTGTAATAAAATAACTACACTGAAATAAAAATGCCACCCATTTATGTCATAATCCTTAACTTGGAACTTGCATAGCGGCCATCATGAACTACTGAAGACATACTACCCTATTTTTGTTAAAGTAATAACCAAAGTGACTTGTTTATCTTAAAAACTTCTCAAGGATAACATCAGAGTCGGAGAAAGGGGGGAGGGGGTCAGATAGAGACAAAGAAAGAGAAAGAGACTTAGATTATTATATATATTGCTTGTCTAAGATCAAACAGAATAATAAGGAATGCACAATCATGTCATGTTAAGTGTTATGATAAATATTTATAGAAGTTTAGTGAGCAACATCTGAAACCTGATGCCAGTGTCTGGCCATAAAGATTAAGGATGGATGAAAGAGCAAAAGAAGTACAAATTAGGTTTACGAGGATGTTAAGGAAATGTAAAATTAAATGTATGTATAGAGGCAATGAAGCAGGGACAGTTTTCTTACAGCTATAGGAGAAGTGGAGTGAGGGACTGTTACTTGTTTTCAAAGGGCAAATATTAATGTCATAATGAGAGAATATATGGGTGATAAATTCACAAAGCGTAGACATAATAAAACAGAAAAGGCAATCAGATGATACAGAAAGCAAACAGCAACAGAAGAAAGGTGATGATTTTATTAAAGTATGTGAAGTCTTGAACAGCATTATTTCTTGAGTTCAGAGTGGATAAACAGGTATTTTGAAGAAACAAAGTATAATATGCCTAAACTGACTGGGGTGGCTCTGTGGGTTCCTTTTGTTTAATGGGTTTAGGGTTTCTTAAATAAAAGGAATATAAATGTCATTTCAATGAAAAGTAGCGTGAAAGGGCATTAGCTCATCAGTTTAACACTTGTTTTATTTTTTTATGGGAGGTCATAGCAGCCTCCCACATCCCCTATGCAGGGCGGTTTGTCCTTGGTAGAACCCTTTTTAATATAATTACCTCCAAGGGTATTGATTTTGAGGGAAGGGCAGATTATCCCTTGCAACGTAACCATATTCAAACAAGGCATTTTCTAATTAGTGTGCATTTCACGTACTTGGTGTAGAACCAGTGTCCTATCCCTATTTTTTTAAACAGACTCTTCTGTCTCAGTGTATAGTATGCCTCAACATTTCAAAGATATTTAATAGGCCAGCTGGCCTGAAACAAGTCACTTGTTTAGCTAAATGTTGTCTACTGGATATTTCCAACCATGGACTATAAGACATTTAGATATTTTACATAAAGGCTGGGATTCATAGAAAAGCATTTGCACGTGGACTAATATTCAAGGAGGTCTCTGCTTGAAGCAGCAGAGAGCGAATCAGACATGTATTAGGAAGGGGATAGCTCTTGCATACTAAGGAAAGAACAAGCAGCAGTATAGACAGCACAACTTCAGTATGGCATCAACAACACTAGAGAAGCACATGCAATAGAAATTACAGATGTCACAGCTATGGCAAGTTGTATGACCTAGTCAATGCACACTCATACGTGCAATGTAGAGGGGTGTAGCCTTAGCACACAGCCAGCACAAAAAGGACAGCAAAGATGACCAAAGCAGCCAACAGGAATATCACTGCGAGTGTGCATAGCACTGAGGCAACCCTGTTCAGCATGTAAATGGGAAAGAAAGAGGTAGACAAAAAAATTAGGAAAAGTGAGAACAGCAAGTAGAGGTAAACAAAGAAGGGTAACAGTATGGTATAAAAAGATAAGGGAAAGATATGGTGCTTTTTTTTCTATGGGAAAAGACCCCCTTTAATAAGTTTTAAAAAATAATAGGTGGGGCAGGTACTGAGGGATGGCTAGGGATGGCACAGAGGGAAAGGGGCAGGTAGTAGGGGCAGACATACAAACATAGAGCAAAGACATAGAAAGAAGCTGCATACATACAAAATATGGAGAAGACAGCAGATGGATACATGCATACATACACACAGAGGCTGGACTAGCAGTGATGCAAAGAAAAAGGAACAGAGAATGAAACATAAGGGATGGAGCACCCCTGGATGGGGATAGGCTGGGTTTTACTTCCAGATGCCCAGTGGCCATGGCTGTCAATCATGACATTCAAACAGCCACACTGAAAGGCGCTTGATGTTTCATATGGTGGAATTTAGCTGCCAAGCAATCTCAGCAGTGATCAACCTCCACACCTCATGCTGACTCCCCATTCACCTACTGGAGAGGTGGCTTCACTCACCAACTCCTTACCCTGGAGGTAGACACAGGGCATCAGTGATTATTCAAGATCATCTCCAGCAGAGGCACTTTCATCCCCCCACTTCCCCCGCTGGGAGACAGACCTGGTGATTATTGATGACTAGTACCAGATGCAGCAAATGGCAAAGACTGAGGTTGGCTGGCCCACTTCTTCTCCTCCTGCGCAACTGAACCTGCATAACAACAACAAAATGAGAACAGTCATCAGGCACACATATGAGAATAACATCAGGGCAGATGTGAAGTGGACTGAGGCATCACCCCCCCCACCCCCACTCCACCACACAGCACATACACACCTTACTGCCAGTACTCCTGCCTTCTGTGGCAGCCAACCATGTTTAGTTGCCACTGTTTCAATGGGAAACAAAATATGTGCTGTTTAGTATATATGTTACATTTTATAAATGTTGTATTTTGCTGCAGCCTCTAAAAGAAATGCATCCACCATTTAGTCCATCTCAAATGCCATGTACAGATTCATCACCCTCTCCCCAAGAAATGAACACCACTGCAAAACCATTGAAAAATCCAACTGGCTACCTGTGAAAGAATGTGCTGACCTTGTACTTACCTCTCTACTATTTATCAAGGATTACACTTTAACCCTACTAGCTTCCAGACTATTCAGAGTTGCAGCAACATACAACTTCAGAAATCTCAGCCATTTGTTTCCTCTTTTCCAAACCCTACAAACATCAGGCTTTGTTGCAGAGACCATGCTTTCTCAGTCCTTGGTCACAAACTGAGAATCTCTCCCTTTTTTTCTAAAAGATTATTCCTCTTACCCCATTTTCCAATCAGAAATAAAAGCAAATTTCAAGACTCTAGGAAAATACAATTGCTATCTCTCTGGTCATATAGTGTAACCTCTTCCTATCTTTCTTCCCTCTACATAGCTTGCTCTGACACTGCTTTTTATTGGGGTTCTTTCAACATACCAACTCTGACTTTCAGTCCTTGTATGATGCATGTATATATCATGTTTGTTAGTCTCTCTGAATATAATGTCATACAACTATTGCACTTACCCCAGGCTGAGACTGAAACAGGTCCAGCGGGATCAGTGCTCTACTCTGGTTAACAAATTCAAAATAAATAAAAAATAAATAAAGAAATAATGTAGAACAGTTAAGCAGAAGACAACGATACTGGGAAAAAAACATGTTTACTCAGTACCTTTTTGCCTATCACTCCTAACATTTGCTTCTCACCGGAGAAGTAGGTCCAGGTGGTACTGCTTTGGGTCAATGCAGTGGTGCCAGCATTGCTCATCAGAATGAGTGATACCAGAAGCATCATTCACTTGTGCCAGCTCATGCCAGGCTTCCACTTTTTGCAATAGGCTATCATAACTGCCCAGGAAGCATTTCCTGAAGTTCCTTTGAAGGATGAACAGGAAACTCCTTATATGCCTTACACAACTAGTTAGAGCCCTGAATTCTCTACTGCCTGAAATAGCATTAGCCAAACAATTAGGACCACTTGGTGAGTATAATGTGAGCTCTATCCATACAAATACAAGCTTCTGAATCATAGCTCACATAACATAGTGCTGCATTGCAGCATTAGGACATGGCTACAGCACTGATCATGGGTCTTTGCCATGACTGCTTCACAACATCACTACAAGTGTATACATGCCACATGCATGAGCATACAGATAACATAATTCATGTTCACTGTGTCATACATGACTTGAGCCAACATGTATAGATACACACAAGCAGCAATTCATTGACAGTGGCACTAACTGGCTTCATTAATATAAATACCATGATAATTGGCTCTGGGTGGCATGATGTAAAGCAAAGGTACAATTTTACACTACCAGCTTATAACCATACAACTTCAAAATAGCGTAATTTCAGTAATATCTCTGGAGATATGTAGATTCCCAGAGTTAAAAACTTAGCAACAGCAGCAAACCCTGTTGTGGATGTTATTGAGAGTGAGACAGATGTGGTGTATCTGTAACTGGCATCTCATGACATTGGTGATACTGTATCAGCTGTCTGTGCTTTAAGAAAGGGGACATATCATATGGAATGTGGAGTCCCAGTGCCATATGCTGAAGTGAGACTACAGTCCATATGTGTGGGGGAGTTGGAGGCTATACATATCACTAACTTCAGCTAATAATCAAGTGCATAAGTGGGAAGGATATGGCCAGAGTTACACATATTCCACACTCTACCATGAAGACCCATTGACTGACACATTTTGCCAGCAGGTATACGGGTATTAGTATTGTTACTGAAGGTATGCAACATCTTGAAAATGTCACTACCCAGAGAATAAAGTGTTACTGTAGGCTCTCTGCACACATGACGTGTTTTTTGGGCAAAGGTGCTGCAGACATAAATTACTGGGTCAAGATTTGAATGGTATGAAGGATATGAATATTACAGGTGGCCATATTAGATCTCTAAAAGGTGCAATGAAGGTACACTGATTTAATATTCCATGCAAAGGAAAAGGCAAGGGGCATTGTTACAGAAAGGTTCACCACAGAGGGTGGACAAACAACACAAGTGCCTCACTAAGGTCAAGGAATTTTTGTTGCTGCTCGTTGGCTAGTGGCAGTGGCTCCACATACCTGAGGATGGCTTGGATGTGGGAGCTAAGCTGGCACATGCCATGTGTGTCAAAAGAGGAAGCATTTGTTTAGTTGGGCTCATTATAGAACATTAACGCACTCTCCACTGCATGTTCAGTGTGAAGGTTTGACCAAGGCCCAGTAGTACATCTTTTGTTCCAGACACACCTGGTTTGCAATTGCAATAACGTGCATGACAGGATATGTCTGTCAATGTATGCTAAAGCCATATATGCATGTGCATAAATATACATGCTGCTACAGGGGGGGTTATAGAGGTATACATGTATGAGTTGACTGTGGTGTCATGTGTGCTCATGATTTCATAGGTTCCACCGATGGAGGGCCTAACACAGGAAGACAATATTAGGCAGACATTTACTGGACTCCTGTGTGGATGATGATGGCAAATGTACAAGTCCACAAAGGCATTCAGGAAAAAGTGCACCAAATTCACAATGATATGGAGTGTAGGGACAGAGAGCATTTAAAGCTGCTTAGGTAACTGGTGATAAATATTGCCTCTATAAGTGCCTTCATGAGACATATTGCAACTGCCATTTAGTCTGTCTCCAAAGGCCACATAGTCCTTGGCAACCTGTAGGTCCCAGAAGTGAAGTGGTTGGCTACATACCATCCCAGATCAGATTAAATAGACCACAACTCAGAGGACAAATAAATTCCATGAAAGCCAAATTTGAGGTAAATTTGGCCTCCCAGGCCAAGAACAGCCACAAGGCATTCTTTATCTATGCCCGCAGCTTCAAAGGCAATACACAATTGTATGCATATCTCATTGCAAATGGAGCCACCTATACTGAGACACAGTATAGCCACTGGAAACATGAGCCACAAAACATCGTAGAAAATGATGAAGTTTATATCAAATGGGATCATCCATTACCAACAGTTCAAAAGACAGCTGCTAGAAAACTGGATATAGTGGTCCATGAAAAGAAGACAAAAGTAGCATTGATCATTGAAATCGCCAGACCGAGTGACTACAGTGTCTTGTGTATAGAAAGACACAAAGTCATAAAATATCACTATCTGGAGGCAGAAACAAGAGCAATGTGGAAGAAAGATACCCAGACAGTCCCAACAGTAGTAGGAGCAACGGATCTTATAAAAAAGAATCTATAATCATATTTAGATATGTTACCAATATATGTAACCCTGTATGAATTGTAGGAGACATCACTGGGTACATTCCGGGTGCTGTGAAGACCACTTTTGGCTGACATCAAAGATTAAAACAATACTAATTTCATGAACTTTAATTGTACTTTGACTTAGGAATGGGGTCCATTCCCATCATGGTATTAGAAATCCAAAAGACTTGGAGAGATTAAAAAAAGCCAGAGGATATAGCAAACCTATTGACCAACACATTCAGCTCCAACTTTCCGCCTCTTTCCCCCTCAACCTTCCCTCAGGAAATACCAGCAAATATAAATCCCCCTGCTATCATTAGGCAACAAGTCTTTAATGTTCTCTGTGAAGCAAAGAACACTGTATCAATGGACCCAGACAATATCCCCGGATGCCTTCTAAATAGCATGAAACATGACCTATCAGGCCTTCTGGAAGTGCTATTCACCTGTAGCCACCAAACAGGCTTTGTTCCTCATGAATGAAGAACAGCAACAGTCATCCCTCTGCATGAAGGTGGGCCATCTACAGTCCCTGGAAACTACAGACCCATAAGTCTCACTAGTCTTCTATGCAAAGCCATGTAAAGAATTATCATGGAAATTATCACTAGTGATATAGTAAACCTCCAGACACTGGACCCAACCCAGTTTGTGTTCATCAAGGGCAGGTCATGCCTACTCAGCCTGGTTAGCTTCTTTGAGATGGTCACCAAAGCAATGGATGAGGGCAAAATGGTTCACACTGCCTACCTTGACCTGGCCAAGGCATTTGACACAAGACTCCACTTGGGCATTGTTGACAAACCTAAAAGGTTAGGTACGAACCCGTATGTCATCTAGTGGATAGTCAACTGGCTCAAAGACAGGAGCCAGGAAGCTAGAACTGGGGAGTCCATCTCAACGAAGTGGACAGTCACAAGTGGAGTCCCTCAGGGATCAGTCCTTGGACTGCTCCTTTTTTGGCATTTACTTCTCTGAAGTCAAGGCCAATGTCAATGGTCTCTGGCTGACTAAATTTGCAGATGATTGCAAATTAGGAGCTGTCATTGAACCTCACAATGACACAAATGTTCTCTTGGAAGGACTGACACAGACAACTGGTGTCAGAGCCATGGACTAAAACGAAATGCCAAGAAATGCATAATAGTATCCTTCAGGAAGCCCTCCTCCCCTGGTGACTATCATATTGACAACACGGCCCTTAGAGCTTACCCAGTAGTCAGGCACTTAAGGACAAACATCGACAGCAATCTAGCCTTTGACCATCATGTGTCTAAAATAGTGAGGAAGTCATTGCTCCACTATATTTGGCATTTATCAGACTTATCATGGAGGACAATGCCCTATTTGATATGTACTTAGTAGTGGCTGGTAACTTCAAATTAAAGGGGGGCTGCAGCAGACAGCTGAATGGGTGGGGCCAATGGGAATGGAGTGTGGCCAACTAGAAAGGGGCTGAGCTATGCTCAAAACCACAAAAACTGGGACTTTAAATATACTGCCCTGGGTACCAAACTGTCATTATGAGAGTCCAGTCAAGACAAAATGAAGTGTAGAAGAAAAAAATATTTATATGAATTGGCTACATGACAGCTTACTTAATATCTAGATGGAAACAAAAAGGTTGTGAGGCATGAAAAAATAAATTACTTTTTAAATACATTACTGGAATGCTAGTCAAAATCAAGTATAAAAAAACAAGCAGCACTCAACTCAAACCACTTCTCCTTGCACTGCAGTTCTAATTATAATTTATATTCAGTTTTGTAAAAGTACCAAGTAACATGCTGAAAGTAACAATCTCTGTGATACCCCCACTTGTAAAAATGTTCTTATCCAAAAAAAGACCTGTTGCCTGACAACAACTATCTACTTGTTTCATGGGGAAAACATGATCAAAGTAAAAAATTAACAGTAAACAAGGAACAAGCTCAAGATAAATTGCTTAAAGGATTACTGCACATGTTATGGACCACACATGATAGATTGGCATTCTGTTAAGTTTATGGGTAAAGCCTGCAAATATAACTGCAAGTCTCCAACAAATGTAATGAACTTCCTAAAATACTGTAATCCTGTCCTTTATTACAAATACTGTCATATGCATTTCAATACCTAAGGCTTATACGTTATCTAGTTAAGTAATTATTCGCTGCATGGCAACAGCAAAAAGGCTTTCAATGTTGGTAATTCTTTAACAGTATGCTTATTAAAGCTTACTTTCATCTTACTATCTCAGACAAGCTTACCTGATGGTCGTTAAAGCATTGCTACTTAAACAGAGAGCAACAGGCACTGCAACAACATGCATTTTCTGAATAATAATAAGCATAAATCAACAGTATAAAATATGACAGAAAACCAGAACATTCTGCAAAATCAAGGACATATGAAAAGCCACTGTAGTACTTGTGTCTACCTTGGATGGGGGGATACTCTGCACACTTGCACTGCATAACTGCTGCTTGCCTTGCTTGGACACATCCAGAGTCACTTACATGGGGGAGTGGGGTGCAACAACTATGTCACAATTTGAAATGCCTCTGGCTGACAGTGATGGTCCTGACACATTTGTCATACCTCTCAACCTCAGAGGAAGAAATCTGGACAAAGCCATAAACAGAAGTGGGACAAAGTCCCAAAAATAAGGACAATTTTTAAATATTGCTCTTATAAACTTAGAAAGATAACAGAATAGTAGGATTTGCATTAGTATGAATTTTCTGAAGGGTATGAAGTCTGAAATTCAATATCTGGCATTATTTAATGACTTTATTCCTAAATTATTTGCCAGAAAACCACAAATTTTATGAGGAACAAACCAAAAATAAGAAGCAAAAATCTATTAATTCTGTGAAAATCTGGACAGTTGAGAGGTATAGTTCAGTCGGGTCTGTCTTTGAGTTTGCTGCCCTTCCCTCTCACAAAATCATGGTCGAATGGGGCCTCCCCCCTGCAGCCATTCCAATGTCCCATTACTTGGTATTTCACCCCATTTACCATAAACACTGTAATGTGCATACTGATTTACTTCTACAATGATTTGGATTTCATTTAAAAGTTTTATTTTACATTTTGCAGCACAAACACTAATAGACATCTGCTAAACAAAGCAATGCAGTCTCACAATGAAAATAGACTTGGCATTAAAACTTCTCTGCCCTTAAAACTCACATTCATTGAAACAGCATTGAAACCCACATTCAAAGAAGATACCATATGCCAGTGGCAGATAAAGATTAACTTTGGGCTGTTTTCAAATCATAGGCCCCTTGCACATGAAACATAAATGTATTCTTTGATGCACCTTCCTGATTGTATTAAATTATATTCCTTGTATAATACAGTACAGTTGTTAGATGGTGTTTTAAATGTATTGTTTTGAACATTTTTCCAGTAAACAATGAAACAAAATGCCTGCATCATAAAAGTGTACTCAAACTTCTACAATCCACCATAATCAGTAAATATGCACAATCTCTGCAGAAGTAAAAGTCATCTAAATAATTCCACATTAAAGATATCTGTAACTAATGAAGAGGTTGCTCCTAGCAAACAACTTTATTTTTCATTGTTTCATCTACAAATAAAGTGCCAGTTGCCCTTGAGGAATACATTGCCTATGTTACATTAAAAAAATGATAAGCTAGTAATATTGCAATAGGGAATGGATAACAAACTGATAACAGGTTCATAGTTACTCAACCAAAGAGGACATTCTCAGGAATGCAGTATCCATCCCCTTTAAAAGTACAACACAGTACAGTATCAGCAATGCATCTACCTACTGTGGGAGTAGAACCCATAGCCTTCTGCATCAAAAGCAAGTACACTACCTGTTGTGCTATTAACAATGCAAGCAGACTCAGCATAAGTAGCACTAAATCTCTTGCCCTGAAGCTCAGCTACTTGTAAAATCCATTCGACACTCAAATGTAACTCTCAATTTTGCAGCACAAGAAATCTGGAAAAAAGCCAAAATTTATTGGGGGGGGGCAAAAGCCCAAACACCAGGGGCACATTTTAAACATTGCTTGTATAATCTTGGAACGTTGCTAGAATAATATGTTGTATTACCACCATGCATTTCACTACCAAGTCTTAAACCCAGGCCCCTGTGCACTATAGTCAGAGCAATACACCACTATGCCACATCAGCTGTTTCTTGAAAGACAGGAAGACTGAAACTTAAATGGCTATCATTTAGTGAATTCAGTTCTCACCATAGCTCTCAACCTCTTAGCACAAAAAACCTGGACAAAGCCAATAATGGGGGAATACAGCCCCATAAATAGGGACACATTTCAAATATTGACTTTATAAACTTAGAATATTGCTAGAATAAAAGGTTTTGTGTTACCATGTACTTTCAGAAGAATATGAAGTATGAAATTCAAATGCCTGTCATTATTTAGTGAATTAAAAATTCAGAAAACCACAGATTTTATGAGGAACAGAACAGAACAAAAATATGAGGCAAAAATCTGAATGGTTTTCACAAGTGGAGGTGGGTAGGGAATTCAGGTTCTTGCTACCTGCACCCAAGGTACAGGGTTTCAGCCCGAGTTATTCTCTAGCCCCCAGATATATTAGTTCCAGCTTTGTTTGATTCCTGCAGCTTCAAGTCCCCAGCCTAAGAATACAAGTCCTTCCTGCGAGACTCGCTATCCAGCCTGCAGATGCTGCAGTCTGATCCCCTTCTAGTCTATGCAGTTGTAACTGCATAGACTTCTGGGCATATCTGTAGTCTGATGCCTCCTTCCTAATCTGGACTGGTTAAACAGCTATCTGGATTCTTGCATGCATGTGTGGAGTTCTGAGAACACCGATCATGCATGCATGGAGTTTTGGTACTCGCTATTTCTTTTCTTGTTTTTTTATTTTGTTTCTTATTTTTTTATTTCATTTCCTTTTACAGCTGGGAGGGCATGAGCTGTCCCGGGTACCTAACAAGGTGTATCCAACATTTGGAATGCCCACAGAGGTTCCTCACTAAAAGAATACAGGACATAAGTAAAATGTCCTGTGCAGACCACCTCAAGGCCATATCCCTGTATTTTCTCTCCTACAGGCTGAGAGGAGATCTATGCATGGCATACAGAGCATTGTCAGACCTCACTCTAATGGACCTCCTGCATATCTACAAAACAAACAGTACCAGAATTACTTGTTCTAAAGACTTAACCTTGCCTGTGATATAAACAGGACCTGCTGGAGAGACAGGGATGTATCCCAGAGACTACCCCATCTCTGGAACAGGCTTCCCATCCATTCGATGCAGAGTTCCTCCCTATCCCAATTCAAGTGTAACATGGTCAATTGGATGGGGAACAGGAAGTTCATGCCTGGTTTGGTACCTAAGTCTCTAATGGACACAGGCAACCTCTAAATGGTTCATCTCCTAGGCCCCTGCTTGTAAATGTTTCATCTCCCAAGCCCCAGTTTACACTTATCAAGGGTACCAGAACTTGTCAGAGATGATGACAGAGCAGAAGAATATGAGGCCATTAAAGGAAGATGGGCAAGAGTGGTTAGGTTATGTGACCAGCTTAAAAGCTATGCATTTAATTAAACAATTTCATTGAAAATTACTCTAATTCTGTCATTAACCAATAATTCTCCTCATGCTTCTTGTTTGTAAAATGTAGTTAAAAGTGTAGCATATAATTACAATATGGCAGAGTATGCTGTAAAATAATATCTCTTATAGACAATCTTAATATATAGACTGTTTTATACAAACAATTTTCTTATAAAAAGAAAGAAAAAAGAAATAACAGAAAAGAACCTCTGTTCTTATTGCTCTTGAAATAATAATTTTGGCCACAGATTTTCCTAAAGGAATTATGCACTAGATATAGCTTTACAAATAAACTCACCAGAGTATTACTATAACCTTAAAAATCTAACCGTATTTAAAAAATTTTTCCAACTGATAAAATTCAACTCATTTCATTTTTTTTCTCTTTGATACACTACAAGCCATATGTTTATATGTTGAAAGCTGTATATTCCATTCAGACATATGCATATTACCTTTTCATACCATCTCAGACACAAGGACATCCAAACTCTTTATCAAGTAACCAAATGTGTTTGGGTCCCCTTCAGATCATCGAATTTTTAAAAGCTCGACTTTCATATGGCCGAGGCCATATGATCGAACTTTTAAAAGTTCGAACGGTCTGAATGGAGATCTACATACAGCGCGGAATGGGAAGATTTCCCTTTTCCATAATGTAGTGCGATCTCAGCGTTGGTATATTAAAACGCAGCCACCCAGGTGGGGGGTGCAGGGTGGCTTGCCACCCTGCTAGAAACGTTCAGTTTATTTTACTTATTTATTTTTTTGTTTTATTTTTTTTTTTACATGTTTGAACTTTAAATGTTCGATCATATGGTGTCGGCCACATGAAAGTCAAACATTTGAAAGTTTGATCATGTAAAGTAGACCCATATATATATATATATATATATATATATATATATATATATATATATATATGGATATATATATATAGATATATTGATAGAGTAATATTTCTTAAAGATTTGTCTTCACAAAAACAGACATGTATAGCTATTGCCATATAGTAAAGATACATAGAATGAAGACTATTAATGTAAAAATATTTTAGATACTGCTCATTCTGTAAATGCTACTTATAATGTTCATGTATTTCATATTTGCATCATCTGCGTAATAAGTAAGTAATTCTTTCAATTTTTAAAGCTTTAAAAATGTAAAACAAGATAAAAACTATATTTGGACTTTACATAACTACTAACTTATGAATTGTAAAATGTTCCTTAATAATATATCAACTTAAACATTATTAGTAAACAATGTAAAATAAAGTTAAAACTTATTTAATTTATTTACAGTGTACCATTATAGTTACCCATTATTTTTTTACTTCAACTTTTCTTTTATTCTTTTCTCTTTTATTTATATTGCGAATTTCTCTTTCTCCCACTTTTCTTTAATTTGTTGTTATTCATCTTTCTCTTTAAGCAGATATATTCTTGTATACATCTGCATTCCTACACTATCTCAAAATAAAGCTTTTCTTCTCTTATTGTTAGATTTGTAATACAGATAAAAAGGATGATGAACTCAATAATAAATCTCGCAATGTTTGGTAGCAAGATTTATATATATATATATATATATATATATATATATATATATATATATATATTTATATATGCTATTGGCTTTTAAAATGCCACAGCAAAAAATAGTCACCAAATATGTTATGCTTATTTTCAGTTTTCAAGAAACTAAGCCTAAACAATAATTCACAAGAATACCAATACAAAAATGACAGTCTCAAATGAAGCTTGTCTGAATAGGCACTGAAAGCAGTCTTCCATTGTTTATTCATCTGTATTAGTGAAAATTTAGACAACTGTAATTGAGAAAGTACTAGTTTTTCAAGAAATATCAATATAGTATTTCATGTGCATATGTGTATTGCAGTATGTCCACAAATACAGTAAATACTGTTTGTATGCCATCATAATAATATCATTATGTGGAAGTGTTATCAGTTTTATGTATACTATAATGCATATATTGACTTTCACATCCAACATTAAAAAACGTAATGGTTTAGTATACAAGATTTCTATTCATCACCAGTGATTTGTTTGTGTCTTTCGGCTTTTCCCGGTTAGGGGTCGCCACAGCGGAACTCCGGTCCGCTAATGATTGGCAGTAGAGTTTTACGTGCTGGCTTGTCGGGCCTAACGCACAACCTTCAACGAAGGAATGCCCATTCACGAATGTCGCCACACAGAAGACGCTCTAACTGAGAATCGAACGGGCATCGTCTAACTGTGAGGCAACAACGCTACCGCAGCACCACCACAGTACAAATAAAGTTATTCTGAAATTTGTTAAATCATTGAAAAGACTTTGAAAGCTGAACTATATTATTTTTAAGGATGGCTCCAGTTATAAAGATAATGTAATTTTCCTTCCATAAACTATTATGTTAAGACAAAAAGATAAAAGTTTCAACAATACAAAACTATTACATTATATTATGTTCTTATCTGTGTACCAATGATATATTTGAGTAGCGATCATGCCACTGTAGCATATAATCACTTTTGAAATGTAAAAACTTATATGAGAATTTAACTAACACATTTTATTTAAATGAAACTTTATCTAAGCTCAGCTATGTAAGACATATGCAGAACTGACCAGGCTATGTATCCAAAATTGTCTGAGAACTGGTTAAGCTATTTACTTTAACTATTTTAATTTAATTTATTTTGAGAGTGATTTAGACAATACTTTTGTTATATAATATTGCTACTTTACCTACATTTTTATTCTAAACTTGATATAAGCTTAAATATTTACTTTTTTAAAATATGAAATTACCAGCAAACAATCCCTCTCTGAGAAGACCCAAACTGTCTTGCAATCAATCATTTTACAAATAAGATAAGCAAATTATTACCATCCTGTTTAAATGGCAAATTCATAAAGAACAATGTATATTAGTAAAAGATACATTTAAGTCATCTGTTTTCCTGTTTCAAATATTATCACACCTTCTTCTTCTTCAAAGTATAACCTCAAGACTGTAGACCCATCATACCTAACGTCTCCCAAATAAATCTGTCAGACTCAGCTATCAAACATATAATTAAACCAACCTCTTTCAAATATCCTCTCACATACCTCCTCTGACATCAAAAGTGAATTTATAGTCTACATACATAAGTGACTATACCTGGTCTTCTGACAAATGAGAAAACTGTGTTTAAACAACTAATGTAGCGCATTTTCTGGGTATACTCCAAAGCAAGCCTCATCATGCTCAACAACGTGCTCCTGTAATAATTCTCTAATGAATGTATTTTCATCTTTCATAATAGAAAATATAGAATAACTAACCATTATCCCATCAACAGTATATATATATATATATATATATATATATATATATATATATATATATATATATATATATATATATATGGGTCTGATTCTCCTGTTCGAAATTACAGTTTATCAAATTCCAGATAGATGTCTCTACTTTAGCGAAAGTGCATTTAAATGAAAACACACTTTTGAGAAAAACAGTTCAGCGAAGAATGGTCAGCACTTCTGGGATCCTGTGGTAGTGCAGGTGCATTGATTTTTAAGTGGTGTATGGGAGGGGAACCTTTAATGTTGAGATAACTTGTTGTTATAGATTGCGGTACAGTCAGGATAAGGAACTATTATTTTCCCCACTGTAGTGTGATCCTGGAGTTAGTATATATAAGTATCAGGGGTGTGGGGGGGGGTGAAGGGGGTTTTATCCCCATGCAGGAATGTGTTTGATGTATTTTTTTTTTATTTTTGTATTTTGCTGAACTGTTTTTCATGACAGTGCATTTTCATTTAACTGTACTTTTGCTAAAGTGGAGTCGTCTATCTGGAATTTGGTAAACTGTAATTTCAAACAGGAGAAGTAGACCCATATATACATGTATGTGTGTGTGTGTGTGTGTGTGTGTGTGTGTGTGTGTGTGTGTGTGTGCGTGTGTGCACGCATGTGTGTGTGTGTGTGTGCGTGTGTGGGTGCATGTGTGTGTGTGTGTGTGTGTGTGTGTGTGTGTGTGTGTGTGTGTGTGTGCGCGTGTGTGCGTGTGTGTGTGCATGTGTGTGTGCGTGTGTGCATGTGTGTGTGCATGTGTGCGTGTGTGCGTGTGTGGGTGCATGTGTGTGTGTGTGTGTGTGTGTGTGTGCGTGTGTGCATGTGTGCGTGTGTGCGTGTGTGCGTGTGTGTGTGCATGCGTGTCTGTGCGTGTGTGTGTGTATATCATTCTTTGAAGCACCTATAAAGCTTCACTTGATCCCAGTGAATAATGAGCAGACATCTGCCTGACATTTGCCTCCAGTTACAATGAACAATTTAATCTGTAAGTAGCCAGTCAACTATAATACACAACAATTAAATCAGTTTACCAAAGACATAACTACTTCATCATGGACACTAAAAATCCACATTTGGCTGCTAAATCTCATGCTCCAAGTCTTAAGCATGACATAGACAGTATAACAATGAGAACCAAGTCCCAAATAACTTCCCATTTAAATTATATATGAGTCCTGTTCACAGCCCTACATTCTATGAAATCTATATACTAAAAAATTAAGATACATATATATATATATATATATATATATATATATATATATATATATATATAGAGAGAGAGAGAGAGAGAGAGGGAGAGAGGGAGAGAGACAGATCTTAAAAAAGTACAGACAAGAAGAATATCTCTTAAACCTGTAGCTGTACCACTTGCCATCGCAACAAACATGCCATTTCCAACAGAAGCATTTAGTTCAAATACTTTATTAATGAAACACTTATAATCCAAAGATCTTTGAAAAAGCTAC
The DNA here is from genome assembly GCF_019279795.1 of Protopterus annectens. Lineage (NCBI taxonomy): Eukaryota > Metazoa > Chordata > Ceratodontiformes > Protopteridae > Protopterus > Protopterus annectens. The sequence goes on along the minus strand of NC_056735.1, from coordinate 494,960,907 downwards.
ATTTTCCAGGCACCTACAACCAAAATAACCATCTTTCCAATCTCATTAGATAGCCAAGTCAGTCGGGCAAGAAATTATTAAGTGTGTGTGTGTGAAAATGTCACTTTACCATTCATTTCATTTTTGAGAAACGCTTGCACCTATTTAAAGTGCACACACTACTTCAGACAGCTGATTACCAAGAAGATGCACATATGAAGTCAAGCAGAGAGAAGAAATCAGTCACTGCCTCAATGGTCCTCTTCCCAAAAAAGACCATGTACATCTCTCCCAAATATCACGTCAGTTCCTCAGCTCTGCATTAAATTAAAATTAAATCATAAACTACAGCAAAGAACAAAAGCAAATGGAAGAGAAAGGTACAGGTGAGAGGAAGTACTCAAATGAAATACCCTTCACTACAAATAAAGATTGCTTCAAGACCTACTCAAGTCTCAAGATGCCGCATAGTTACAATGAACCAATTACATCTAATAGGGTTCTCAGCTGACTGAGGGGCTAACAAAAGTTCATAATTCCAACATCCTTGAAGCTGTATCTGTATCCTGTGTGAAGTGCATTAGTCATTAGCTATCTTTTTAAATGGCTGACAAACTACACCCCATACCAAGATGCGCATTGCAATCAAATGCATATTTCCTATCAGAATTATGCCATTCAGGGATATTCTGAAAGACAATACACACAAACAAGGCAAGCAAGCAAGCAGGGATCATTAATCAATCACAACTACCAACTAAATAAAAAAAGTGCTCAGAATATAAAAAATACTATTGACACTGCAATGCAAAACCACATTAAAATCATAATAAAATCCCAGACTTACTCAGCCTCATCCTCTTCTCAAAGGCATATCCGACCACAGCAGACACGTAAGCAGGTAACAAGTACTGAAAATGAATCAATGAAATAACCTGTTTCACTTTACAGAAAAGAGCAGATGATAAAGCAAGCCAATTTGCTAGAAGAACACGTATGTTTTGCCCTTTCTCTTCTGATTTCCTACTCTCAGTCACACATATCCACAATCCAGAAAATGAAAGCAAGATAATTTAAAGCACTTTCACTTTTGAAAAGAGTAGTAATAAGTTAGCTCTACTTGTTTTTATTTGTATGTTTGTCATTACTGAAGAACTAATAAAATGGATTATTTGTCATTACTGAAGAACTAATAAAATGGATTATTCCCCGGATTCCGCAAGCCCTGCATGGCTTGCAGGACTAGTGCAGAAGCTCCAGCAGGCAATATGTCTGCCGTGCGATCCAGGAATAACCTGTAGGGGCATGCACGAGCGTTCCTGCACTAGTCCTGCACAGACTCAGCCCCTGTATGCAAATTACCTAATTTGCAGGAGAAATCTATGCAAATGAGGTGAATTTGTGATCCAGGAAGCTAGAAACCAGCCGTGCAGGACTAGTGTAATCTGTAGAAATGTACTACACCAGTATTGGAGTACATTTCTGCAAATTACAAAATGGAGCCATGACAGCACCAAATAAAGGGTGGATATCATGTATAAAGCATGCCAATGGCAAACTATAAGGCCATTGGCATGGAAAACACTTGCAAAAAAAAAAATCAACTTTTATTTTTTTTTTAGCCAATCTCGGCTGTTTAAGCATAGGGCAGTGGCGCACAAATGGGATGGGGGGAAAATAAGAAAAAATACCTTAAATAAGCATTCTAACCAAAATCACTATTCTGCCATTATACTCAATGGCAGGCAGAAGACAACATGGCCAGTGAATAGTGGTTGCTAAGGGGGGAGGCTCAGTGACGGACATGTAACTATGCATTAGCAGGCAATCCTATGCAAATGAGGGGAATGACAGTGAATCCCAAATTTTCCCTGCATGCTAGGCAGCTCCCAACAGTGTAAGAGCAGGAATAACTTGGTGCAAGCCTAGGAGTTAGGTGACATCATGGGGGGGGGGTATCAGGCATACTGTAAGCGGATTGGAGCCCTGTGGCTCGGGTTTGCTCTTAGCTTAGCACAGCTAAGCAAGGGGGTGTGTCTGAGGCTGCCTAGCACTCTTTACATTGCCTAAGCGGGTGTGCGTGCCGCGCACCGGGTTTTAAAGGAAAAAAAAAGTAAACCAGGAAATAGCAGCTCTGTGCACATTTGAGCACTGTGTTTGCGCGGCGCGCCCCCGGGCTTAAACAGGAAGGCAATGGGAAGAGAAAACAGCAGCAGGAAGGTAATCTAGGAGAACTAGCACAGCTGGCAGGTGAAATGTATCAGAATCAGCCAGTTTCACAGGCAGCAGACCAGCCCAGCCCAAACACTACTATAAACCATGCAAACACCTTTCCCTCTGTTTTTCCCATACTCTACACCACCAGTGTATACAAGCGGGGAAGTTTTAACAAACAAAACAACAAAATGATAGGGGCTGCAATAGCTATCATACAACAACATGTGGAAGAGGCTGAGGATGGCGAAGATGTGAATGCTGTCGACCAACCCACAGTGAGGAGATGGAGAAAAGTGTACAGACCCAGGGAAACCTACCAGGGGCAACATGAGCTGGAGATACTGGAGCACTATAGGGTGGACAGGGACCTCTTACAGCAAATTGTTTAGCTGTGCCGGCCACACCTGACACACAGAACTAACAGAGGGGAACCCATCCCAGTGGATACCAAGGTATGTGTAGGCTGAAGAATACTAGCTACAGGTACTTTACAAAGGCCAACTGGGGATATGATGGGACTCTCACAGGCATCAGCATCCAGGATACTCCACCAGTTCCTGGATGCCATGTCAGCACATGCCGGTGAGCACGTATATTTCCCCAACACCCGTGAGGCATTGGCCAGCAATATGCAACTGTTCCACCAAATAGCAGAATACCATGAGGTAGTAGGTGCTATAGACTGCACGCACATTCACATCAAAGCACCACCCAGTGAGCGGGGTAGGGTCTACATCAATTGCAAGGGCTTCCCCTCCATCAACTGCCAGGTTGTGTGCGATGCCCAGGGCATAATAATGAGTCTGTGTGCTGGCTGCCCTGGAAGCTATCACAATTCCCACATCTGTCATCTCATGCAGCTGTACCAGAAATTTAACAATGGGGGCATCCCTTATGGTCAGCTAGTGAGGGATGCTGGTTACGCACTGCAGCCGTGGCTGATGACACCGATCAGAAATGCACGCACACCCAAACAAGAACTCCATAATGAGGCAAACGTACAGACCAAAATTGTAATAGAGCATGTGTTTGGGTTGCTCCAGTCATGGTTCCAGTGCATGGATACATCCGGTGTAGTCTGCAGTACTCACCAGCTACATGTACCCAAATTGTCATCATATGTGCCATGCTACACAATATGATCCTGAGGAAATAGCTGCAGCAGGAACAGCACGGGGCAGGGCCACACAGCCCCCCACCATTGTCAAGGCCTGCACAGGCACAGACTGACTTGGAGGAGGAACAACCTGAGCCTGCCCCAGTAGGCAGAAGGAGGTGTGCCCAGTATGCCCTGGCCTTGGCAAAGAAGCAACACATAGCACAAACACTGACACAGGAGGGACCCAAGGAATGACACCATTCTCTGCTTTGCACATACAGTAAAAAAGATGCCAAACATGACACAACCTGTGCTCAACCATGTGTAGGGAGTGTACTATGCGCATCCGACATAGGCAGCCCTGCAGCACCACCCTCAATACTGGGACACCCACAAGGTAAGTCACTCAACTTACCAATTGCTGAATGGAGTAGAATGTGTTGTTACCTGTATCTGTGGTATGAATGTGAGCATGCAAGGAAATCGGGTCACTGAATGGTATGCCAGCAGATAGTAGACACCTACAGTGGTACCATGAGATCTGTAACAAATACTGGTGTCACCATAGTAGCCAGTACTACACAGGATGACAAAACCCACTTCAGGAAATGTGCTGGGGCATGTGTGTCCATGACTCACACATGCCAGTCAGGGAAGTTCACATACCCAACAACAGTCTCAGCCAGCAGGACAGGTGTAGACAAACCCAAACAAAGGCTGTGCTATGGCCTCTGAATGATGCCTATGGGTAACCCCCCAGGCCTACACAGACAGACTATGGCAGGTCAGGCAGTGGGATGTTAGTTCTGAAGGGTAGGAAGTCAGAAACTAATATGTAGGTCAATCAAAACCAAGACCTGTAGTACACTGATATGCCTCTAGTCAGCATGAAAGGTTAGAATACAGAATGAAATGGAGTACCTGACATACCAGTACAGTCATAGCAAATGCATACAAGTGTCAGGTCTGCCTCCCCATCCTTTGTAGAAATTTTGAAACAGTCAGGTGTACCCCCCCAATCCTGTGTAGAAATGTAGTAACAGTCAGGTGTGCCCCCCAATCCTGTGTAGAAATGTAGAAACAGTCAGGTGTGCCCCCCAATCCTGTGTAGAATTGTAGAAAGTCAGGTATGCCCCCGCAATCCTGTGAAGAAATGTAGAAATAGTCAGGTGTGCCCCCCCCCAATCCTGTGTAGAAATGTAGAAACAGTCAGGTGTGCACCACAATCCTGTGAGGAAATGTAGTAACAATCAGGTGTGCCCCCTCCCAACCACTGTATAGAAATGTAGAAACAGACAGGTGTGCCTCCTCCCCCAATCCTGCGTAGAAATGTAGTAACAGTCAGGTGTGCCCTCCCCCCCCACAATCATGTGTAGGAATGTAGAAACAGTCAGGTGTGCTCCCCCCAACCCAACTTAGAAATGTAGTAACAGTCAGGTGTGCCCCCCAAACCTATTTGGAAATGTAGTAATGGTCTGGTGTGCCCCCCCAATCCAATGTACACACGTCATAACAGTCAGGTATGCCCCACCCACAACCCTATGTAAAAATGTATTACATATATGTGTAGGTATAATAACAGTGGAGCACAGATGCCCAGAGGTGGCCAAGGTAGCAGGATAGGTTGCAGCACTTGCACAATATGCAGGTATATGTGTGTTGGGTTGGTGTGTGTTTCATATTGTGTGAGAGTGGTCAGTATGTATGCATGTTGAGGTAAGACCTGGTGGCCATTGTCCACTACTGCTGATGACAGGGACAAGTCCTCACAACTGCAGTGCCAAAGACAATTCCCACCAGTATAATACATGCTAGCAGGAAGCCATTGTAAATGTATGGAGGTAATATGTGTCACCATCTGAAAGACTGACATGGCATGGCTGTTGGGCTAGATATACAAGCAGTACACAGGGGAAAGTACCCCAGACATACAGTATATATTGTGTCACTGTGAAATGGAGACACCCTTGGAGTTGTACATACAGGTATGCATCACATTATCTGGTCCTGTAGTAGGGGATACCGGTGTTGTCTGCCCAAACACATGCAGATCACAAAGGAGGTAGGACTGTTGTATTGGGAAACAGCTGATGTACCTGCACATACCAGCAAAACTGGAATGCCCCATGCATATCTGTGTGTTAGATGTAAGTAGTGTCCATAGCACACATGTACCCAGCTCACGCAAACTCCACCCACAGGTACCTCTCTGGTTGTATCCCTGCTGTGGGGAATGGGTACAATATGACCCCACCTGTATATGGCAATAGTGTAGGAATGCAGCATGCAGTGCAGATGTCCCATGCAGGTGTGTCCCTAGCCATAGGTAGCACCCTGCCAGCATCCACACCACCTGACCAAGACTGACAGAAGGTATTGGCATGATCACCTAGCATACCTACCCTGTCACCCCAGGGGAATATACTGTATGGCAGTCTGAGACTGTAGGACTGACAGAATGCAATGGCCTGCCACCTCTGGCCTGCAGCAACACCTAATGGCCCATAGGCCTCTGTCAAACTGCCAATGCATGTTATGTCATGGACACCCAAATAACAACATAACACACTCCACATAAGCCATATGCAAGGCCATGTGGACAAACCACAGTAACACATGCACCATGTCCCACTGCATGAAATGTGCACCAACACTAACAAACAGCCGTGATGGAGTGATAACCTTAGGGAAAGTATCAGAGAATGTATGCATAATGTATGGAAGAGAATAGAATAACGGGGGGTAGGAAAATGGGCAGCATGGAATGTGCATGGTCCAACACAAAGCTGTGTGCACACACTATCCCTGGCTGCAAATACATAAATGGGTAGCTACATACCTGTCTGTACACCACAATAGGGGAAGTGCCCTGACTCATGGCCCCTGCCTCTGGGTAACCTGTGCGAATCTTTACAGCTGTGAGGTATTGCCACATCAAGATAAGGCCATACTGTCATGTTGATGGATGTACAAGTATGGGATCTTCTGCCAGCACTGTACCAAGGTGCTGAACTGGATACACAGACCCAGTAGCAAGTGTATGCAGCTCCCCCTCTGGAATGGCATAACTTACCATGAATATGTAGGCATCTGCCCACAATATTGGAGACAGCTGCAGTCACCCTTGTCCCCCAAGATATAACTGTGAGCAAGAATGTCTACCTGATAGTACATGAGGACAGAAAACATCACAGTGTATAACAGTACACATGTCTGAATATCACTGTTAACAGCAGTACCATGCAGCTGAAGCAGCAGACACAATCACCTACAGTACACACTATCCCCTGCACAGTTTGTCCCCATATTGCCAAATGATCGACGGATACCCTGCAGAAACAGTTTTCTACTTGTAGGTGTACAACACAAAGGTCTGCACTGCAGTACAAACTACCTGGAATCGATCCACACTTTCAATACAGAAGGGCATACTGGGCATGCTCACACACTTAAACAAATGAAGCCCATGTCTGCAAACAAAAGTGGACCATACATATCTGGCAGTTGCAGATGTTAGTGCATACACTCCTCAGTATCCACCAGTCATGCTTTGCACATGCAGTCGATAGGAATACAGACATATATCCAAGGACAACTCACTATAATAAGCCAAAATTAGATGTACATAGATATGTGAAAGAGAGTGACTGTGACAAGGAGCCATCCGTTATGAGACATGTCTCACCCAGCACACAGCCAAATGGCTACAACCACATGAGGTGTAAATGTCACTCACTGTAGACATTAGCCACTGGTATCCATCAGCATTACAGACTACGTAGTGCAAGTGCTAGCTGTGCAACATGACTGTACAAGGAAGTAGTCATCTAGCAGCTTTATACACGTACCTGTGGAATATAACCCTGCATGTGCCTGCATGTGGTGTGTCAACCTCTAGATGAATGGGTTATGGCCCATGCACACACACTACCCTCCCCATAGCCCTACTATGACAAGCCTGCTGAGGTCATCCACTTTGAATTACACCTTTGGGAAAGGTGTAGCCTAGTAATGTCCATGGCACGTCCTTTAACTGCGTACTGCTTTAGTGTAATAAACTAGTTAGGTAGGAGTCCTAGTCCCAGACATGGCAACTGTGTGCATGTGTGTGTCTGTGTGTGTGTGTGTGTGTGTGTGTGTGTGTGTGTGTGTGTGTGTGTGTGTGTGTGTGTGTGTAGAGATCAATTTTTTTAGGCTAGTCACACTCACTACAATTGAAATCCCCTACTTTGGCAAGGCTGCTGATATCAATAACTGTGAAATACATCTTTGGGAAAGGTGTAGCCCAGTAATCTCTGTGGCGCGTCCTATTACTGTGTTCTGCTGTAGTGTGATAAACTAGTTAGGTAGGAGTTCTAATCCTAGACATGGCAGCTGTGTGTGTGTGTGTCCCTGTCTGTGTAGAGAGCAATGATTTTTTAGGCTAGACACACTCACTACAATTCAAATGCCCTACTTTGGCAAGGCTGCTGATGTCATTCACTGTGAAATATACCTTTGGGAAAGTTGTAGCCCAGTAATTTCCATGGTGCATCCTATAACTGCATACTGCTGCAGTGTGATAAACTAGTTAGGTAGGAGTTCTAATCCTAGACATGACAACTGTGTGTGTGTGTCTGTGTGTGTGTGTGTGTGTGTGTGTGTGTGTGTGTGTGTGTCTGTGTATGTGTCCCTGTCTGTGTAGACAGAAATGCTTTTAAGGCTAGTCACACTCACTGCAATTCAAATGCCCTACTTTGACAAGGCTGCTGATGTCATTCACTGTGAAATACACCTTTGGGAAAGATGTAGCCCAGTAATCACTGTGGCACATCCTATAACTGCGTACTGCTGTAGTATGATAAACTAGTTAGGTAGGACTTCTAATCACAGACATGGCAACTGTGTGTGTGTGTGTGTATGTGTGTGTGTGCGTGTGTGTGCGTGTGTGTGCGTGTGTGTGTGTGCATGTACGTGTGTGTCCCTATCTGTGTAGAGAGCAATGCTTTTTAGGCTAGTCACACTCACTACAATTCAAATGCCCTAATTTGGCAAGGCTGCTGATGTCATTCACTGTGAAATACACCTTTGGGAAATATGTAGCCCAGTAATTTCTGTGACGTGTCCTATAACTGCATACTGCTGTAGTGTGATAAACTAGTTAGGTAGGCGTTCTAATCCCAGACATGGCAACTGTGTGTGTTTGCGTGCATGTGCATGTGTGTCCCTATCTGTGTAGAGAGCAATGCTTTTAAGGCTAGTCACACTCACTACAATTCTAATGCCCTACTTTGACAAGGCTGCTGATGTCATTCACTGTGAAATATACCTTTGGGAAAGATGTAGCCCAGTAATCACTGTGGCACATCCTATAACTGTGTACTGCTGTAGTATGATAAACTAGTTAGGTAGGAATTCTAATCACAGACATGGCAACTGTGTGTGTGTGTGTGTGTGTGTGTGTGTGTGTGTGTGTGTGTGTGTGTGTGTGTATGTGCATGTACGTGTGTGTCCCTATCTGTGTAGAGAGCAATGCTTGTAAGGCTAGTCACACTCACTACAATTCAAATGCCCTACTTTGACAAGGCTGCTGATGTCATTCACTGTGAAATACACTTTTGGGAAAGATGCAGCCCAGTAACCACTGTGGCACATCCTATAACTGCGTACTGCTGTAGTATGATAAACTAGTTAGGTAGGAATTCTAATCACAGACATGGCAACTGTGTGTGTATGTGTGTGTGTGTGTGTGTGTGTGTGTGTGTGTGTGTGTGTGTGTGTGTGTGTGTGTGTCCCTATCTGTGTAGAGAGCAATGCTTTTTTGGCTAGTCACACTCACTACAATTCAAATGCCCTACCTTGGCAAGGCTGCTGATGTCATTCATTGTGAAATACACCTTTTGAAAGGTGTAGCCCAGTAATCTATATGGTGGGTCCCATAACTGCGTACTGCTGTAGTGTGATAAACTAGTTAGGTAGGAGTTCTAACCCCAGACATGGCAACTGTGTATGTGTGTGTGTGTGTGTGTGTGTGTGTGTGTGTGTGTGTGTGTGTGTGTGTGTGTGTGTGTGTGCATGTACGTGTGTGTCCCTATCTGTGTAGAGAGCAATGCTTTTTAGGCTAGTCACACTCACTACAATTCAAATGCCCTACTTTGGCAATCATGCTGATGTCATTCACTGTGAAATACAATTTCTTTGGAAGGCGTACTCCAGTAAACTCCGTAGCGTGTCCTATAACTGCATAGTGCTGTAGTGTAATAAACTGGTTAGGTAAGAGTTCTAATCCCAGACATGGCAGGTGTGTGTGTGCATGTGTCTGTGTTTGGTATTCGTATCTTCTGTGGAGGTGGCTGTGAGTGTGTAGCAACTGGACTCACTGTGGAGTAGGTTTTGCAAATTTCGTATATGGTGGCCCTAGTATATGTCACAATGTCCACCATACAGGGATAACAGATGTGAAATAGCCGAGAGGCTGGGGTGCAAATCGATACCCCTACATGTGACATCAAGGCTAGACAAACAAAGTTAGCAACCCATGTATTACCCAGAGAACACTCTCAACCCATGTCTCATACACACACACACACACACACACACACACACACACACACACACACACACACACACACACACACACACACACACACACACACACACACTTGCCTAGGTAACAACCGCTATGTTGGTAGTACCCTGCATATTGCCCACAGATAGAAACTATGGAGTGATTCCAGTGGGCTACAGAGGGAATGGCACCCTGTCCATCAGTCCAATAAGCACGTACATGCAGACAGTGCACCTTCTCTATGTTCCTCACTGGACACCTGCAACACCTGTGGGGCCATCAAATGTAACCCACAAAGGCTATACCATGCCTGAAACACATGCACTGTATGGACAGATGCCACTGACACCAGAGAATACCTGTATCATGCTATCAATGTAGGTGCAGGGTCATCCTGCTGTCCATTAACAGTTCCCACCACATGAGGCCAGGACTGGCACATCTGATGACAACAATCTGTGTACACAACATGAGCCAGACACCCCAGGTTCAGTTCCACATGTCACTGTACATGCATGTGGGAGGTGTGCGCATCCCAGAAACTGTCCATGTCATGGACTAAGAAACACATACATGGCAAGCAATGCACAGCAATGGCCACATGCAATAGTTACCCAGGTGACTGGATGGTGACTACAATACCCACCTGTGTGGGCAAACCAAGACATTACACCCCTGAGCCACACTGCAGACCATTGTCATGTGGCCTGATGCCAAGGTATACCCATCACTTAGCCTTGTATAGCCGTCTGGCACAGTTGACCACTACGCACCCATGAAGCAATGCACCCATGCATGTCAGTACTAGCACCCTGTGTTTGTGTGTGTGGTGTATGATGCCTATGACCACATTCACACTCACTACAACCCCCATTGGCATACTGAAGCATGCTGTCTGATGTCAGACACCTTCACATACCCTTTGCCCATATGCCCATATAACCTCCGTATAACCCCTGTAGTGCATGTGATACCTGCACAGTACTGTGTTGTGGCAATCTAGTGATGAGTTGTATTCCTGACCCTGACAAGTGTATCAGTGTGTGTGGTTCCCTGTGAGAGTTTGGCTGTGTTGATGCTGACACCTGTTCATGTGGACAGACAGATGTACTACACTTACCGTATAGCTACCATATCACTGTTGCAGATGTCACTCACCATCACATATACGTTTGGAGGGCTCCTCAACATGTAACCATGTAGCACATCCAGCTACTACATAGACATGTAATAGCAATACATAGTCAGCCAGGGGTTTGATACCCTGTACTGGTAGGTGTGTGACACAAGCATGCTTAAGTTTTACTCTCCCACCCATCCCTGACTTATCTTTCCCTCTGTCTGCCTCTCTCACTCCTTCTATGGTGGATGTGAAGACTTTCACCTGCTTTGCTTAGGCAGGAGCACGTGTATTGTAAGTGATGCTGATGATCAGCTGATGGCCTCTGCATGAATTGCAGCCCTCCTCTAGCTGATTGCATGTGGAACAGCTGTGGTAACATTCCCATAGCCAATTGCATGGAAATACACTCCAATATCTAGGAACATCATGTTGGTGTTGTTTGGCAAACAGCATCACAGATGGATTGGGGATTTACCTCTAACAATATACTCTGTGAAAACAGGCCAACACACAGGAGGAGGATGTGCCTGACTTGACTACAGACTGTAAGTGCTGCTATACTGCATATCGAGTAATGTTGGTTTAACAGGGTGTGTGTAGATATGGCTGTCCTACATATTTTAATACCTGTCATGTCAGTGCTATGTTTATAAGGAAACCCCCATCTGTAGGGTCATCTGCAGACTGAGCAGTGTGAGGTGCCTTTTGTTTTTTTGTGTTACCCACAGAGCACCTATCTGTGAACTCCAGAAGGTAGTGTGAGGATTGCAGTCAGTAGATGGTGACAACTGTGCGAGTTACTGACTTCATATCCCTCATAGGACATATGTTGCAACAAACCCTGTTACAACAGTAAATGTATGAGGTTATCACAGCAACATGTCAATATTGGCCCTGTGTTGTGCCTCCAGCCACAACTCTGTCAATCTTTGTACATATGTCATGCAGTAAGAGGTGCATATGTGCTGTACACCATATTTATTGACATCATATCTGATAACAAGCCAGTGAGATATCAGACTGCTACACATGTTATGTATAGTAGGGGTTATATTTGATGACATAACCTGGACATTCTGTAGTTGTGTGTACAGTACTGAGGTCTGTGTACTTATGGTGATTGTCAACAGTGTGTGTATTGTTAATATGTACTTTGGCCTGTGTACAGACTGTGGTAGATGTCATTGTTCTTGGTCTTGTTCTATCTGATGTTACATGCTGCTCCACTGTATGTTACCCTATCAGCTTACATATTTGTAAGGCCAAACACGCACATGTCCCATACCATAGACAGGCATCGGACCACACTGTGTAGCAGCCCAGTATATGTAGGGTTAGTGTGTGAGTGGCACATATGAGGATGGTGTTGAACAGATAGTCCATATACTGTAATATTACGCTAGCTTACCATATGTGGCTGTGGCTATGTTCACATTGGTTGTGGTTATCCACTTTCACACAGGTGTCTGTTATTCAGTGCTGTGACATGCCTATAGTGGCTGCTATATATGCAGGTACATGTGTATTCCCCATAGGAAATATAGGCCAGTGTTGAGCCAGTCTCCCTGTAGCCTGCACAGTGCTGTGTTACATACCTAGCAGCTTAGTGTACTTACCCAGTGAGATGTCATGTCCAGATACTTGCCAGATGTACTGCTGCTAGGCCACCATAACAGTCATGTATGTCAGACAAAGCAGTGGGATGCTGAATAGATGTATGTCACTAACTAGTGGGTAGTATGTGGCCATGGCACCTCTGTACCCATGGTTATTATGTGTCAGGACAGACAGGGGTGTGTGAATGGATAACTTATGGGGGCAAATGTATACCAGTAGTTATGTGATATACCCAGCTACATGGCTGTTAACATCCACATTGTTAGGCTTTGTCCACATGTCTTGCACTAAGGGGTTCTGTGTATACCTCTGGACTGTCCAGAGTGTATCAGACTGTCCACATATATTGGCCATATCTCTGCTGTAGTCCACAAGCATTACTATGCTAGCAGTGGTACTATGATATCCTTAGGATGTCTATCAGTAGCCAATGATGCACATGTTAAAAGCAGATGTGACCTCCCACACACACCATGTCTGTGAAAACAATCCCTATTACAGTAGCACTAGTCTACAAATATACCTGCAATACATACCTGACATCCCCTTGCACTAAGAGGTTGGGACTATTGGGGTTAAGGTAGGGCTTCACTCCATGTTCAGGACATATGGTGAACATATATGTATATATAATTATCCATATATCTATATAGATATATACACACACACACATATATATATATATATATATATATATATATATATATATATATATCGACATACATAGATGGATATGTATATGTACATATATATATATATATATATATATATATATATATATATATATACATATAAACACTCAGATATATACATATACAGAGCAATATATGTCTACACATATACAGCTACAGATACATATGCACCTATATGTATGGATATCTACATATATATTGACAGTCGTAGGTATATCAGAATAGATATGTATGCACATATAGTTATAGATTTCTACATATATACCAACATAACTAGGCATATCTGTACACATAGGATGTGCATACATATATAGCTATATATACATATATCTATATCTATATATATATATATATATATATATATATATATATATATATATATGTGTGTGTGTGTGTGTGTGTGTGTGTGTGTACATACAAAGAGATGTACACATGACCATATATATGTTGCACTATACAGATGTGCATACAGACATATGTATGAGTATACATGTGTATGTACATGTAGACATATATCGACCTATTATATGTATATAACCATATTCCTGTAATGTGTAAACCTCAAGGTTGTGTATACCCTCCCAGATGTATCTCACAGTATGTATCTGCTATGTGTACATTATGAAAAAACAACATATGTGATGCAACAGTCATATTAGTAACAAGGACTACACAATTTTGGAAGTAAAGGCAATTGTTCAATACTACTCAATATGTGTATTGACAGCTATATTGGTAAAACAACAGCTATCTTCACAGGGGTCATGGCGTAGTGGTTAAGTGTTGTGACTGTAGTGTACAGGGTCTTGGGTTCAAGACCTGCAATAGCTGTTCATTTTGTTGCTGGGCAGAACAAGGGCTGTTGGATACTGAGTGGTTAAGCCAGTTTTGAGAAGCTTTAAGTGGGTTTGCAGGGGTTTGCATGAAGCTAAGCGGTGCTAAGCTACAGGTAAATGTACGGGCGCTTACACAGTGCAGGCTTTGCTTACCAGCATGCAAAGCAGCTTAGCTATTATATTGGAGCAATGTTGATACCTGCTAAGCATGGCTTAGCCCTTGTACCAAGGTCACACCACCCAGTCTGATAACATAGCAGGGTAATAACATATGTAATAAGTGTATGTAATGCCATGTACAATTTATTTATTTTATTTTATTTATTTATTGATTTATTTTTACATTTGTTAACCGGGTTAGTCTGTCTGGGTTCTTAGAAGCCCTTTTTCAGTAGAGACCCGAGGAGAAAAGCTCCCAAAAAAAAGTTTTAAGTAAAAAAATAGTAAGAACAAAGATAAACACAGATCACATTTTAAGTATACATACGTCTGAAGTAACTTCATAACATGCAATAAAGGAATATACAGAATGGATGGAAATACAATACAATACATATATGGAAATTTTCACGTAATATGGCAAGAAACTAAGCAGAAATATGGTAAGACTAAGGTCAATACATTGCTGAACCAAGGTACTAGGCATGAAGTAAGTAAATATACAGATAAAGTTGTGTGAACTTTGGAAGTTAATAAATAAATTAAAGAACAGTAATAAGGGATTATGGGAAATGAGTGTAATATGAGCTAACTAGTATGGAATATGACGGAAAATAGTACGTAGTAGTAAGAGAAAGAGCTAGAAGTGATACAGTTAAGTTAGGTTATCCCTGAATGTTTCTTGGGTATTAGTTTAGAGCATGAACATATCCAATTTGATAGGAAAAAAGATCTAAGCTGTTTCTTGAAGGCATTTTTGTCTTTAAGTAGTCTAAGGGCTAAAGGGAGTGTGTTCCAATTTTTTGCAACTGAGTGACAATAGAGTATTTTACCAAAGGTTTTGTTTGGCTTATGAACTTCAAGAAAGTATTGATTAGTACTTCTTAGTGGGCGTTGAGCAGTATAAAGTGTCAGAGAATTTTCAAGGGATGGGCAGGATTTAGGACTGTTTAGTATATTGTGGGCTATAAGAAGTTGGGATTGAGGCAGTAAGTTGGAAAATTCAGGCCGATGTAAAGCCTTTAATGAGAGTCAGTGATGGGATTTCTAAGGTTGATTTGCAGCAAATCTGGCTACTTTGTTATATGTGGTTTCTAGTTTGGATATTAGGTTACTCTGTATATGGGTAAGAATAGGTGAAGCACAGAGTAGGGATGGTAGAAGAACGGATTGGGCAAGGGATGGCCTGGATGCACAGGGAAGAAATTTTTTGTGATGGTAAAGCAGACCTAGTTTTTGGTGTGTTTTTTTATTGAGCTATGAATGTGATGGCTGAGTTTAAGTTCATCATCAATTATTGCTCCAAGGAGTTTTGTTTGGGTGTCAACAGACATTTTAGTTCTATTAAGGGATGTTACAAAAAAGTTCTGTTTTGCATGTTCCAGATTTTTAGGTAGGAAAAGTAGTAGCTTAGTTTTGCTCACATTTAGCAAGAGTTGGTTGGATTGTAGCCAGTTTTCAACTGAGTGGAATGAGTTTTGTGTAAGGGATTGAATGTTTTCTATGTTGTCAGCAGAGCTGATGATGGTTGAGTCATCAGCATACTGAATAAGATTGGATTGGGGGCAGGATAATAAAAGGTCATTGGTAAATACATTGAAGAGGAGAGGGCCCAATATTGATCCTTGTAGTACCCCTATCCTAACTGCTAGAAAGGGGGAGTAGGAAGAGTTCCATCTAACAGCCTCGTGTCTATTAGTGAGGTAGTCACAGAACCAGGAGGTGGTGGAGTTTGAGAAGCCTAGGTTGAAGAGTTTATGGTGAAGTATGGTATGAGATACAGTGTTGAATGCTTTTGACAGGTCCAGAAAGAGGGCTGATGCTATTTTGCTATTATCCCTGACTTGAGCAATGTTATTAGTAAAGGATACAACAGCAGTAGCTGTGCTATGTGTGGGGCAGAAGCCATGTTGAATTGGCGTGAGTATGTTTTCTTGTAGCAGATGATTAAGTACTTGCTTATGGATACACTTTTCCAGTATTTTGGAGAGAGGAGACAGTATGGCAATTGGTCTGAAATTGGTTGGCTCAGTGGAGTTTCCTCCTTTATGAAGAGGTACTACAAATAATTTCTTCCAAATTTCAGAGACTTTGCCTTCTTTTATGGATCTATTAATCAGGATAGATATGGGGTAAGCTAGAGATGTAGCTGCATGTTTAAGGAATAATGGAGGAAGGTTATCAGCTGAGGGTGAACCAGGTTTTAGTTTAGTTAAGAGCAACTTGACATAAGAGTTGGGAACAGGTGATAGTGAGAAAGGGAGTGAGGGTGAGAGAGGCAAATCAGAGGTAGATGAGGATGTAGATGGATTGAAAGAGGTGCAGGTGGAGAAGTTAGTTACAGTTAAGTTTTCAATGGTTTCAATAAAGAACCCATTAAGGAGGGTTGCTATTTCCAGAGGAGTCTTGTCAGAATAAGGTGTGGGTGGAGTAGGAGTACCAGGTGAGAAAAGTTTAGAGTTCCAGAATTTTTTAGGATTACGGTAGGGATTGTTAAGTGAGGATTGGTAATAGTTTTTTTTATCAAGATTGATTTGTTTCTTAACTTTGTTTCTAAGTTCCCTGTCAGAGATAAGGGTGGAAGAAGTATTATTGCCTTTCCAAGTTTTCCAAGCTTTATCTCTGGTCTTCATGAGTGTAAGGGTAGTATTAGTTAGCCATGGGGCATATCTGAATTTGATGCAAGTTTTCCTAGTGGAGGCAAGGGAGTTGAGGATGAATAGAAAGGTGCTGTTGAAGTGTAGGACTGCTTCATCGAGAGTGAGATTAGAGAGAAAGGACCAGTTTATAGTAGAGAGGATGTGATTTAGTGAGTCAGGAGAATAGCTAGATAGATTATGCGTCACCTTATATTGTTATGCTTTATGCAGGTGTTCAGAGTTTCTGTGAACTAGTAAAGGTAGGTGGTCACCTAATGTGTCTGGTAGAGTGGTTGGATTATGGTAATGTTGGGGGTGATATACTAGTATCCAGTCAATAAGTGAACCAGTAGAGGAAAGTTTATGAAGGTGGGTAGGGGAAGAGATGAGCTATGTGAATCCATACAGGTTGAGAGAGGTTGAAGGTGATTCTTTACTGATCTGCAGCCAGTCAATATTGACATCTCCTAGTATGATGGTTTCAAAAGGGATAGTTTTACATATCCAGGATAGAAAGTGTTCTAAAATGGGGACATTATTTCCAGGAGGGATATAAATTGATGCAATGGCAAGTTTTATATGGTGGCTAAGTTTAAAGTCAGCTAAAGTTATCTCAGCTGGGAGAAAGTCAGATATGGGAAAAGAGATAGGGGAGACAGGCAGACAGTTAGAATACATGATTGCAACTCCCCCTCCTCTTTTTGAAAGTCGGTCATGCCTGAGGATATTGTAGCTAGGGGGAAGACTTTCAGAATTAGAAATACTTGGTTTTAATCAGGTTTTACACAAGGCAAGTATGTTTGGGTTATGTTGAGTGATCCAAGCATGAAGTGTGTTGTTTTTTTTAACTATACTTTGAATATTTATAGATGAGAGGGTGAGTCTTTTTTGGGGAATAGTGTTAGATGTATTTCTTTTTATTTTACATTTGTTGACCGGGATAGTCTGACTGGATATATATCCATTTTCAGAGGAGGCCCGGGGAGAAAAGCTCCACATACCAAAAAAGAGACAGTACATATATCACTGAGTGATAAACTCAGACAGACATGTTTATAAAAATAAAGACAAAGAATACAGGCAGATATCAATATAGACAATGTGCAAACTTACATCTGATTGGCAGAGACATATCAAAAAATGTGAACATAAAATACAATCAGATTTCATAATTCACAATACTTAGGCAATCAAATACTATGAGGCATAGATACTTGGTTAAACAGCAGGTTGGGTAGCAAGACATGTATTAATGAAGTTGTTAGTCAGGTTCAGAACAAGAGTACAGCCAATGAGATGTGAGGTATTTTTTGAGTTCGCTTTTAAATAGGGGTAGTGAGGTTTCCTTGGTAATGGTAGTAGGGAGTAGATTCCAGATTTTACCAGTTGAGTTGGCAAATACAGCATCGCCTGCAGAGTTGTTGGATTTTTGGGTCAGTATCATTAGTTTATCAGCTGAGCGTAATGGCCTGGGGGCACTATGAGGGGTGAGAATATTTTTGAGGGCAGGGGTGTTATCAGGTTGATGGAGTATTTTGAACTGTAGGAGGGTAGGATATTCTAGCCATCCCAGTGCTTTGAGGTTCTGGCAATGGGGGGGGGGGTGTCCTAAAAGCCATGCCAGTAGCGAATCTGGCTATATGATTGTAACATCCTGATAATTTGTTGATATTGGTTTTGGATAGGTTGGTGAGTACAGGGTAGGCATACATAAGGGTAGAGAGGAGGTGTGATCTTGCAATAGCTACCCTAGCTATGGGGGTGAGGAAAGGTTTGGCTCTGTACAGGGAACCAAGTTTTTTGTTGATGGCCTTCATAGTGTGATTTACATGTTTATCAAATTTAAGGTTGTTGTCTATTATTATGCCTAGAAGCTTTGTATGGACATCAGGGGAGATAATGGTGTCATTGCTAGATCTGATGTTGAAGGAAGGAGGAGAAATTCTATGGTTGGGGAGAAAAGTAGTAGCTTGGTTTTGTTAGGATTTAGAAGCAGGTGACGATTTGCTAGCCATGTTTCTACCATGCTGAAAGTGGTCTGGGTGAGGATTAGAAGTTGTGTAGGAGAGGAGGTGGAGCATATTAGCATTGAGTTATCTGCATATTGGATGCAGATGGCTCCTGGGATGGTGGTGTGCAGATCATTGAGAAAAAAATGGGACCTAGTATGGACCCTTGAGGGACACCTAGGGTTAGAGGATGTTGTGATGATAGCTTGCTCTACCATAAGATAGCCTGCTGTCTACTGTTTAGCATTACAATATATGCACCTATGTGCTGTCATTACAGTAGCAAGGGGTGTGAGTGTCATGTGTAGGACACAGATGTACATGAGGCCTGTACAGCACTGTTATCTGTGTGAATGTGTTACATACAGGGGTAGTAGCCCAGGGTATGTGCTGTCACACTGGCATGTAGTGTATCATGGCAGTACTACTGTTGACAGTGCTTTCCCAGGCAAGAGCAGAGTGCTAAATTTAGTACTGACAACAGGCACACCTGCAGGCATAGCTGGATACTGAAGCCTCCCTGTTGTATCCCTGGTGTGTGAGCTGTGTCACAGTATATACCCCTTACTGGGTAATGATCCGACATGTGGAATGTAATTGTAGACTACCGTCTGTACAACACGTTAGTGAGGGCTTCTGACATGTAGTTATGGCATACATATTGTTGTCAAAGTCTATCTGCCAACACACTCATCCTACTGCACAGCTACTTGCCAAGATGATGACTGTCAGTCCCTGTACAGATGTGCAGATGATAGGTATCTAGCTGGGATATGTACAGGCAACCTAAGCTTGATTGACACTGACATGTCTGCCCAGCTGTGTAAGAATTGGCACATATAGGAGATGTCACCCTATATGCACCACATGCCATGGGTATCTCCACTACACTACCACAGTCAACAGAACATGCTTGGGTACAGGTCTCCATCACAGATACTAACCATGTGTTGTAATTCATGTTGCATACATGTCAACTTGATCACCTCAGTGGCCATGTGCAGGAGGCACCTGGAGGATTGGCTGATGCATGTCATTCTCACCCTGAGGGCCACCACAGTAGTGTCTGTCAATAGATTGCCTGCTGCCACCTAGCAGGTGGCAGGATACCACTGCACACACAACCCCTCCACAACCCATCTCTCCTTGGACAATAGCTAGGTACACAGCTATGACCACCTGCAGTGATTCACCCCTGTACTGATGCATGTGTACGTGTACATGACTGAGTATAGCAGTGTCTGTGTGTTAGCACATCTGTACTTGGGAATTCCATGAGGGCCTTCACAACCAACGCAACACCCATTGCCATAGTAAGTTATGGCTGCTGCTGTATTGGACATTACATGTACCCTGTTAAGCTCCTCCCCATACCAGCTACATGAGCCTTGCAGTACTAGCACAACAGTGTTGTACAAATGGGTTAATAGGCATGGGATACCCATTGTGTTCTGGTATGTGTGTGTGTAGTTGTGCATGTCCGTATATCTGTAGGGTACAGCACTCCGAGGCCACATACTCCTACTACAATACTCATTGCCACACAGTAGTACAGATAGTGTTGTTGCTGCTCATAGGTGAGGCATGACAATGCAACACCTTACTACATGTGTGGCATGTGCATTAGATGCATATCCCTGTAGTACCACTGTTGGGGTATACTATGGGTTGTATTGCAGTTGCGGCCAATGTGTGATGGTGGGTATGGCAGAGTGTCATCATGGGTTTCAGGGAGTACGATATCCACGGGGGGATGTGGGTGCTGTGTACACTGACATTACACCACGTATACCCGGTCTATCTCCCATGTACCACCTTATGGTTACCACTGTTAACATCAACCATACAGGTAACTGATGCCACAATCCAGGCCAGTTATGCATGTGCTGTGTGCAGCCTACCTGTAACACATTGAGCACATGGTCAAGTTAGTTAGCAGCGATAGGCCCTGGTATCTCGGATGTGTCCCTGCCTGTTATGTGTCTGTTAATGTGTATATGAAGGTATGTCACACTACATATTGTCCATATACACCCATTACATCAACCATTAGCATACTGTACATGTCTGGGGATGTTCTGCATGTAACATGTAACCTGGGGCCACACCTCACCCTAAACGCTGTGGTGTGTGCAATGTAAGCCACACACGTCAGTATCACTACATAGCTAGGTAGGGGTCTAGTCCCAGTGTTACCAAGTAACAGTGTGCATGTATGTGGATGGGTATACATCAGGTTGCAGAGTATACACGCTTCAGCAGGTCACCTGTCCATGTGGCACAGGCAATAACCATTTTACTAACCTGTGACATGTGTTCAATTGTACCCCAGATATGTCACAGCCATGGTGTCACCACAGTGTCATACCCCATTGTGGAATATGACTACAGACCATCTTTGTGCTGACACATGTACACCTACAACACAAATGGATATCATTATAGGGACCGCAATCAACCAGTGTTACTAACAGCTATAATGCATCATTGCTGGATGGCTACACTACCTGACATACATGCATTACACTTCACTCCTTACAACATGTTACACTGCAGTACTGTGGTACACTGTAGTACAGTCACCATGTGCATCAGCACCATATTAGCCTGTCCCTGCATTGATGGTAAGGATGACAGGGATGTGGCACAGGTATCATCATATGTACAGGGCATCCTTGTGCTGACACATGTACACCTACAACACAAATGGATAACATTATAGAAACCACAATCAACCAGTGTTACTAACAGCTATAATGCATCATTGCTGGATGGCTACACTACCTGCCATACATGCATTACACTTTACTCCTTACATGTTACACTGCAGTACCGTGGTACACTGTAGTACAGTCACCATTTGCATCAGAACTATATTAGCCTGTCCCTGCATTGATGGTATGGATGATAGGGGTGTGGCACAGGTATCATCATATGCACAGGGTGTGATGTTGGTTTTCCAGAGGCTGAGGGTGGGCCATACATTTGACACCATGTGTGTGGATGAGGGGTGTACTGCGGTGAGCTGGGTGTGTTGCTGTGGTGTGTGTAGGTATGGGGTTGTCCTAGATGTGTTTGTATAGTGTATGGGTATGCATATACACAGTTCTGCCATGTGGCTGCCCTACACAGGTGTTTATGGACAGCTGCAGACCATACCTGGTAGGGTGTGCAGTTCACTACCTCTGGACATGGACATGTGGACTGTGCCTGCCAGTGGTTCCATGGCCATGTCCAGGTACAGGCCTCAATGTGCTACTCTCACCTGCTGATGACAAATGTCCGCTGGTACCAGGCCCTTCCTGGGACTGGCCAGGACCACATGCATATGGTCTGCTGTGGTGTGGTGTGGACAGCACCTTCCCTGCACTGCTGGAGCTGACACTGCCACTACGGGAGCCCCTTGGTGTCCTAGCCCATCCACGTTGACTGCAAGCTGTTGGTGTTACTGGCCTACGGCCATGTTGCAGTCACCGCACCCCCATCACACATTCATGCATGGACACACCACAGCCGATGAGGGCCATCATCTCACCATGCTGTCTATCCATGAGCTCGGTATAAGCACAGATGGCACCAGACAGTTCACAGATGTTGTCGCTTACAGATGTGAGAGCAGCCCTCTGCAGCCTCAGGCCCTGTCTGGTGTAATGTTCCATATGTGCCTGCACTGCCATGACAGCCTGAAACATGCACCTGCTGGTACCAGCTATGCCGCCTCTACCAGGAGCATGATGTCCAGCGGCCCTACCATGAGCACCCTGGGACATCTGCCTATGTGGTGCCCTGCCAGGCATCTGGCTATGCCTGCTGCGACTGGACACAGTAGGCATGGTTACCACACTTTCCTGTGCACTACCACCAAACGCCAGCTGTCCCTCCGCTATGGCCACTGGTAATGGGGTGTGTATAGGCACTGAAACTGTGTGCGGGGTTGGGGTAGCTAAAAGGGGGATGTCAAATGATCATGCAGTGTTGGCCCCTGACAACCCCACCTGTGTCTCAACAGTACTATCATCATCTTCGGTGTCTGTATGGACAACAACATCGGATTGCATGCAGGAGGGACCCTGACCCACCTCGCCACCTGTGGGGGAAATCAATAAACACACTTTAAAACCTGTACAGCATTGCCTAACAGTACGCAAACAAACACACACACACACACACGCACACACACACACACACACACACACACACACACACACACACACACATACACTGCCGTAATACCTACCTGTCCATGGCTTTACAGACAGTCCCACGTATATGTCCATGTGGTACCCCATCCTGCATCACACTTTTTAACATGCACACATTGATACCACTCATTAACATATCAGTCCTCTAAATTCCTACACAGGTGGTAAACAACACAAGACCTGTTACTACATTACCTGCCTGACCTGTGTGTAGTGGTTTTAGATGGCCTCACTGCTGTCATTCGGTATTCACCCTGTGCATGTCCGGACATCATGAACATGGCTCCTATATGTGTGGGCTACTATGTTCTATCCATAATATCATGCATTGGTGTGTCATGTGTATGTAATGCTCAGTACATGCCAGATATGCTGCTCATTCAGCCTATCATGTGACAACTGTAGTATTTGGATACACTCCGTGGTGTTGACTAGTACTTCCCCAATGCATCTGTAGTGCTGCATATGTGGGTTGTAGGTGACCTTTCTGCTGAATGCGATATTAAGGGTGTACCTGGTGTCTTCCTTCCCTCTTGATGCCTGTTCCATGATACAGACCATATTATACTATCAGCTGTTCTGTGATTACACACATGACAAGTATTCCGTGTGTGTAATGTGGCAGTCCATGTACCTGTACTGCATGATCCCAGAGGGAGGTACTGCTGTATGAACACCCCACAATCACACATGTGCATACATGGCCAACCACACACACACACACACACACACACACACACACACACACACACACACACACACACACACATGCACACAAGCATCCTACATGCATCAACATCCCTCCACTTCATACAGACAAACTAACTACCCACCAGGACACGCACACACACACACACACACACACACACACACACACACACACACACACACACACACACACACACACACACACACAGGTGAGGTTGCACAATGATAGTACACACAGTCCTCCTATTACCCCTCTGTCAACATGCATAACATATGATACCCAACAGCATGTAGTACAGCTATAGTCAATCCATGCTAGCAAACAGTATACATGTGTGTGCCCATGAACACAGTATTTCTGTGCACCTGTTCTGCACCCTGCCATGTACTGTGCACCACACCTCACAGGTGTACAGCCCATTGCTGAGTGTGTACTACTGTGTCAGTTATATCAGCTTTAATGCTCACAGCCCCTATGTTTTCCAGCAACACATACCTGGTATGATATGTGGACAGATGTAATTTGTGAATGCCTGATGTCTGATTCACAGCTCTCAACATCAGCGGACCATGTATGACCAATCCAATACTCTTACACTGACAACCATCAGAGCATACCATGGTTATGGGGGGTGTACACACCCTTATTGATATGATGCACCCATCCTTGATCTGCCATGGGACCACATCACTGCATATCTTAGCAGTACATGAGCCTGATATGTGACATATGTCCTGTACTTTCACATACAGTGTCTATGGAATGTGTTAGATGTGCAGATACTGACCGTGATGCATACATACTGTGTGGGCATATGTGTGCACACCCTTATCATGACGGTTCATTGCACCTCCTGTTGTGCGTACTACAGCAGTCACTACTCCTGACAGGGGTATACCAGCATGGGCCATCTGCATTTGCCAGTGTATGTTCAGTCTGCCCTACACATGTCCCCCTATTCTGCATGATTGCAAGGTCTACTCATGTGCACATCCCTTGGTGTTCACACACTGCTGTCACTACTGCTGTGGGGGTAGGGTTATGGCTGCCACAGGTCCTGAACCTGACTATGTGCAGATACAGCCATTCTTAGCATCCTTAGGATCTCTGCTGCAGTGCACTGGTGTGTCATGCTGACACCCCTCCCCCTCCTTCAGCCTTTTTGCAGATGCTTGACAAGTAAGCCCTACACTTGTGTGCCACTTTGCAGTGTCCCATACACTGAACACCACATGTTATAGCCTAGTCCCACCTGATAATGTGGACCACTGTAATGCCTTATGGCATAGTGTATCTCTACAGCAGTTGCCATTATCCTACAGGTATATACACTGGTGTTGCACTGTATATGGATGTTGTTCTAAACATGTCCCTACTGTAGGCCATGTCTCCCACCATTATGTTACTCCTTGTTGACACATTCCGCAATGACAGGATGTTAGTTATCATGCAGGTGTCTGACATACCCTTCCAATACCCCATCATGGTCACCCCTGTGATGCCGTACATTTCACAGCAACAATACGTGCACATGTACAGCATGCATTCCTGGTAGGTGTGTTAGATGTGTGCATGGCATATACCATAGCCATTACATTCTTGGTGTATTGGCAAGCATCTACATAAACCATACTCACCAGCTGCAGGCTCCTGCCTTGGTGGTATCCCGGAGGGACCCACATAAGAGGATGAGAGTCAGTCAAAGTCAGTGGCCACAATTGTGGCAGTGCTACAGGGTGGGTGCAGTATTGCAATACATCAACAGTACATTTCCACAATACTACCACATATAGACATCTGTTCATCACTGCTATGCAGCAACAAAATATATCTATGACATGTCAGATATGCATGATCTACCTGTACCAATGTGGATGTATATGCAACAGTGGTCTATGGATGTGCCCTGTGGCCTTACCTGCATGCTCCTTGGCTGGTGTGTGGGTGGCACCCACCTCCACAAAGGCAACTGGCGGTTGGTGTGTGGCCGGATGGGCAGGTGCCATGAGGCTGGCCAGGAGCTCCTCTACACGTGTCAGGGGGGGATGGATGGCATGGCCCCTCCTGTGGTGAGGTGACCCCTCGGACTGCATCAGCATGTTGACGGGCATTGCAAAGCAGGTCAGAACAATGATGCCAGATCTGCTCATAACTGTGGTTGTGCAGTCCGACATCATTGACTGTGTGGACTAGGTCATTCCACAGGGCGGTCCAGTCCTGCTGATCATGGGAACCTGGCCAAACAAGGCTGCATAGTGATGAATTAGTCCATCAAGTAGGATGTCATTTTCCATTGCTGAGTAGGCTGGCAGCCTTGTATGAGACATCGTGCTTGAAAGACATAAAGATGGTCACAGGTGTGAGCAGGCCATGCAGCAAAGTTACCGCAGTTCTTAATACACATCACTGTCACACCCCACCATATCAGTGACAACAAACCGTACACACATCTCAATAGGTATGGCTACAGCATACCTACCAGTGGGGCAGATATTGTACTGTACCACACTTTGTGCAATGTGTTTGTAGCCATGTTTCCTGTGTAAACAATATAATTGCTGGCCTGTTACAGACTATTCACCTGCATGCCATTGTCAGGGCAACAATGGTTCCATATATGCCTGTGGTATGCCTGCTATGTGTGTGCTGCACATCTGACATACTGTGTTATTGCGGTTATCTATGCATGCTGTTGGACATGTCCTGGGATTGTGTAGACTATTACTACCAACATATGTTCTATAACAGTGACACAATAGCATGTATATGTACTATTGGCCAGCAGAACCACCTCTCCAAACTCATCTGCCTATGTTATATGGCCACATCACATGTGTGTCCCACCCTGGGGCCTCCTCATGTACTGGTCCAGCAATACTGTCAGGTGGAACCAACCCTGGGGATGTTGTCTCCCCACCCCCGGGGGTATACACAGACATGTTCCTGTCCCCTGTGGTCAGGTCCAGGATCTGTTCCATAATGGGCTCCACAAACACATGTGGGATGTGCTACATCACTCTGAGGCACCCAGTACACATTCATATGGTCAACGTGCTCCTCCTGCTCAGCCTCCAGGCCAGGCACGTTCAGGATGTGGACTGCAGTGGCTGGGAGGCTTGTTCCCATTGTGTCCATATTGGGGCCCATGGGGCATCCACATCACAGACCACACACACCATCCAGGGTGTTTACCCACCACATGTGTCATATACCACCCCTGTAGACTGTCCTCTATACCTACCAAACCTGACCACCTCTATAACTATACTTGTCATACTTCCCCATATTCCCTTTCCATAATTCACAGACAAGGGCACTGTGGTACCAACAAGGGGTTAACATGTGACATACCCGTCCATGTTGCGCACACTGATGGCTTTAGATATCTGTGTGTATTGCTATATGTGCTATATGTGCTGTTTCCTCACACATAGCATGCAGCACTGTGGTAGTAATATAGGGGACATGTATTTACATACATATATGTTTGTGTGTGTGTGTGTGTGTGTGTGTGTGTGTGTGTGTGTGTGTGTGTATATGTAGACATGTGCATATAGGTATATATCTATATATGTGTAGATATATGTGATGTTGTATATATGTGCTCATATATATGTCTACACATGGATATCTGCATATATATATATATATATATATATATATATACATACATATATATATATATATATATATTTTTTTATATCTCGGTTTGGCTTGGGAGTGCCTTCTGTGTGGAGTCTGTATGTCCTCCTCGCGGTTGGGTAGCGTTCGAAAGACATTCGTGCATAAATGGGCGTGCCTTCTTTGAAGGTTTGGCATCAAGCTGGCACCTCGGCGTTTTGTAAAAATCTACTGCCAATCATTAGCGGACCGGAGTTCCGCTGTGGTGACCCCTTACCGGGAAAAAGCAAAAAGGCAAACAACAACAACATGTATGTTTACATATGTACACATATGCATACCTATATGTGGGGTACATTCAGACATCAGGTCCACAATCTCAGAACACCTTCCTGCACAGCTGCACTGTTCTGCCTTGCCACAACAGAGACAGGTGCCACATATAGACACAGCCTGACATTAAGGGGATATATGTAAGGCCAGATTGCAGGTAACCCTATTATACACCTATGGCATTCCTGCATGCTACAATACAGATTAATCTGAGTATCCTGCAAGGGGTGGGCTGCGGATCACGTGTCCATCGTAATGGCATTACTTCCACCAGCAGCTATTGGCCACGTAATATACATACTTCTCATTACACAACACACACTATGATGGCTTACATCTTATCAGTCAGTGCTGCTCTGCCCACTACCCACAGGGATGAACTCTATTGTCCTTAGCAGCTGTTCAGCTGAATATCATTACAACACCTGAAGGTACATATAAAGCATTCCACATCATCTATCTCATTATTATGGACCAAGTACTACAGTCAATTACATACATATATACTTCACATACCTGTTCAGGGACTGCAGACTCTTCTAGAGTGTTTGGTATTTTCTTTTTTTTTTTTCCTTATACAAACTCTCTCTTTCTCTCTCTCTCTCTCAGTCTCTCTCCAGTAAATGGAATGAGCTGCTTTGCATAGATTGCAGCATGGAATATGTAGGTGATGCACATGATCAGGTGATGGCCTCTGCACCAGTCAGTGTCCTCCACTTGCTACCTGCATGCAGCATGCTGTGTAGTACTTCCAATTACCACTGTCATGGCAACCAATTACTATAAATCCTTGCATCATGTGGGCATGGTCCCTTTACCTTTCCTGTATGATGGACATCCTTCCTGTGTGTGGGCATCAGTGTTACAGACAAAAAGTAGCAATACCTCTTACAGGAGAACCTGCACACTCAGGCCAGCTACATATTTGTAGGAGGTTCCAGAACTACAGACAGAGTGTGAGTAGTGTTGTTGTATGCATTGTATAGCACTGGTGTTACAGAGTTTGTGTGTACATACTAGTTTAACTTGGAATGCAGTCTGTCTGCATAGCTCTCAATTGTGGGCTTATCCTCTTGATGGCCAGAGGTGTGCCTATTATGTTTTGTCTGTCCACCACACAGGTCTTGTGTCAGATATATCACTGCCAATGTGTGTTGTTGAGTGCTATCAGTACATGGCTACATCCATTTCTGTTTCTAACTTCATATTCCTGACTAAGGGTATGTTGCAGACTATCACGTAACACCAGCGACTTGCTTTGTGTATGGCAACAGTTTTACACATATGGGCCAGTGTTCCAGCCTCTGTCCTCCACCTACATACCAGGCTTTGCACATATGACATGTTGGGGCCATATATGTGTGGGCTTCACCTACACAATACATGTGTGCCCTTATGCAATCCAGAGGCCACTCTATATAACAGTGGTATATGGCCCTGTATTATTGAGTCTAGGGGGGGTGCATCATAACTAACCTAGCCTGTTACAACATGTGGGGGTATCAGAGGTAAGCTGCCTTAAGGCATGAGGATGTACATTACCATACAATCCACCTTGGGTAAATACAGGCCTACTGCCTCCTGCCATAGACTGTTCTGTTTGTCAGTGTGATTGTGATGGTGTCAGTTATGCCTTATTATGTAACAGATACATCCCATTGTATTAACTGAGGTCTTTACCCCCTAGGGATTGTGTACAGAGTGTAGATAGAGGCTGCCGGACTATACATCTGCATTACTTACTGTTGATTGTTTGGTATCCGGTGGCCCAGTCTGTCTTTACTATTGTACTACTTGAAGGCCTCGGCCTGGACAGCAACATATGTAAACCTTTCCAGACTACTGTATTAGTATAACTGTTTCACAGTTGTATTACAATGTTTATATGGATGTCAATGTCTAAACAACTATATGATATGGCATATACAACTGTAATAGTACACAAATAAAGCTTTCACATGTATGCAAACCTGTGTGTGGTGTTATATCCTTTGATCTCTCTGTGGATATATGTTGCAGGCAATGATTGTCATTTGTATGGGTGGCTCATACTGTGTCCAGTTGGTAAGGTGGTAACTGTAGGCATAATGGCTATTCCATACATATATGTATGTATATCTATATCTGGATATATGTGTCTGTGTATATGTATCCTAGGGATGTTGATTGCTTCCACATTGTACATTCCCTATGGGAGCCAGACTGTACTGCATGATATGTTACTGATATCAGTCTGACATCATACAGGTGGGATGGAGTACTGTTAACATCTTGTGCCCATGTCGTGTCAGGTCCTAGTTATGGGATCTGCAACAGTTGGTAGTGTATTGCAGGGCAGATGTGTTTGGCTGTGGGGGGGGTACCTATTTGTACTAGACGTATGTTGTTTGTTGCCTCTCAACCCCATTAACGGTGCATATGGACATATATGTTTTTGTTATGTTCCCATTTTTATCTACAAATGTATGTCTGTATATACCTATATATATATATATATATATATATATATATATATATAGAGAGAGAGAGAGAGAGACATATAGATGTAGACATATATATCTATAGACGTATGCATATTTATGTATGTATTTATATTTATATATATATATATATATATATCTATCTATCTATATATATATATATATATATATATATATATATATATATATATATATATATCTATATATATATATGTCTACATATATAGATATGTATATATCTATTTAGATAATATACGTACATACACAGATAGAGCTACATGTTTAAATGCATTTCCTGTACTGTTGAATGACTGGGCTGGATGATATGTTTGTGAAAACATCAGGGTTATGTATATCTGAAAATGGCTTAGTGGTAAATCACTTTGGTTATGATGTGCAGGGTCCTGGCTTTGAGCCTTGCAGAGGCTGTTTATTTTGTTGCTGGGCAGAAGAAGGGCTGTTGGATACAGAGTGATTAAGGCACTTTTAAGCAGCTGTAAGCGGGTTTGCATGAAGGTAAGCACTGCTAACTTCCGGTTACAGTTTCTTATACTCAGTTAGCTTCTAAATTGCTTAACCTGTGTAGGCATTGTTTACCCCTGTGCAAACAAGCTTAAACCCACCTACTGCTGCTTAAAAGTGCTTAATCCCGCTTACCCCTGCACTAATTTCTTTAAAAGAAAAGAAAAAAAGGTTGATAGGAAAGTGGTGAAAAAGGGGCACAAAGAGGGAAAGACAGTAGGGTAAATTGCTAGGGATATGCAGGAGGGTGTAGGGAAGGTCTATAGCTGCCCATTTCTTCTACAGCAACAGCTGTGTATATACACTGTCTTTGGAGGTAGATTTGGACCCTCATACTCCTGAGAGAGGTGTGAGGACAACATTAATATGTTAGGATGCCAGTTAGACCAGATTACATGTGTCCAGTGGACATGTGTGAAAAATGGACAGCTGTGTATGTGGCAATATTTTTTTTGGGGAATAGATTGCTCTTTTTTTTTTCAGGTGAGAGTGGGATGTTGTGGAGGTATATTTGGGGAGGTAGGTTGGGTAGGTTAACAGACAAGACAAACAAGAAGCATACATGGGCGGTATATGACACACGTGGGTGGTAAACACCTTGATGGGGAGTGGTGTTGGGAAATCAGAAGCCCATGAGCCCCCTAGTGGAAACAGTGGGACTGAGATCCCCACCCATGAGCAGTCACTACTGCACCTTCACAGCCCCAAAGGTGGCTGTGCTGGGGGCTAAGTCGGAGAGCCAGGCCGACCCTCTAGTTGCAACACACAGTCCTCGAGCTGGTGTAGAATATCTCAAAACTGCTGATGTAGCTCTCTATACGCACCACGTCCCGGACCTGGCGACGGGTGACATGTTCCTGTCCTCACCTACTCCCAGGGGGGAAGAGCCCCATGTGCAGGACCAATGGAGAAGGAGGTCCCCGGTTGGGCCCCAGATGTGCTGGTGCCTGGTGCCACGGCCAGCTGAGGTGGGACAGATGGGTCCGCTGGGACCCACATTCCCATACGTGCTATGGTGTTTATGGTGTATCAACATATGTGGGTTAGTAATAATCAACACATTCCAGGGTTAGGTATAACAACATACATAGATATTCCCATTAACCCAGACACCAGATACGGAACAGTTGCATAGCAAATGGAACACATGCATATTTGGGACCACAGTGGTAATAACAACAGCATGCAGGTACATTGCTGGCACCATGCCACCAATATTGGAGTATTTCAATATAGCACATGCTTGGAAACAGACTGAAATAATTATCAACCAATAGGACATATGTCCCAACAGAACAGTGAAGTCATTACATACCAGTTGAGGTGGGTATGTAGTTTATTGTTGGAGATATGGTGGAGGGAGGGAAAGATGTCAATTAACAACTAGTATATTCCTGTAGTCCACATTACTTTCCTAGTCAGTGCTGTTATATGTACCTTACAAGTATTACTACACTACCCTATAGCCTTAGTTTGGACAGTGATATGGCTGTCGTCATCTTTATACATGAACTGGTTTTACCTGAAGTATACACCTCTTACCTGGTATACCTGTGGGGGAAATGTTTGTTAACACTAACTGTTTCTATACATACTCCCAGATTCCAGGTTGATGTTGTGTAAATAGCTGTCCATCTCTTTCTGCACATACTCTGGTCATGTCTTGACCACATGTAGGTGAACCGGGACAGATCTAGACTATTGCTCTCTTCAACCTTTAGTAACTTACCACACTCTTATACAGGCTTTCCTACAGAGTTATATGTAACACAGTGTGGGTGACAGTGATCAGTGATACATTATTATTCAGAGCAACTGCAACACTCACAATTCCATACAATACCAGAGTAAACAGTACCAGTACAGTGTATCAAGCTTTTTATTTCTCGGCACAGTGTTCGTATCTGATGTACCTGTGGGAGCAATGTTTGTTAGCACTACCTGAATGTTGCCACACAAAGTACCAGATTACACATTAGTATTATGCACATACATCTCACTCTGTTACTGTACATACTCTGGTCACAGCTTGACAACATGGGAGTGTAGATAGGACATACTTGGCTTATTACTCTCATAACAGTTTCGGGAGTTGTTAGAGTGACAGGTTTGTTCTCATGGATGTGTGACAATCAGTTGTATTCCCTGTTTGCTGCCTAAACATCTGAGATCATCCCACGGAATTCCCAGGGGGACAGGGTGACAGGCAACAGATATGGGCCCATATACTGGACATTCTGGTCTTATCTGTACAGTTGTGGGTATGATTCTGTATGCAGCCTACCTCCACTCCCAGGATTCAGACCATGGCTGTGTCTGCTACAACTTAAACACTGTCCATCAGAGTTGTGTGTGCTATATAGATATTGCTGTATATCTCCTATCTGCTTTCTGTCTTATAATTCTTCTGTGGTTTTGCATTATGAGCTTGTATTACAATACTCTCATATAGGATTTCCTAGACAGTTATATTTTGTAGGACAGTGTGGGTGACAGTGATGAGTAATACCTTATTATTCTTGTATTTCTGGGGACAGTGTTGGTATCTGACAGACCTGTGGGAGAAATGTTTGTTAGCACTACCTGAAATGTTGCCACACACAGTGCCAGATTCCACATTACTATTATGCACATACATCTCACTCTGTTACTGTACACACTCTGGCCACAGCTTGACAACATGAGGGTGTAAATGGGACATACGTGGCTTCTTACTTTCATAAGGTTTTGGGGAGTTGCTAGTGTCAAAACAAATCAGAACCAGCACAAAGTGTGGTTTAGCATAGTTTAATGCATAAGACTGATAACAACATGGGTGAAGGGGCAAAGATACATATCCCAACCCCCAAACCAAACCATTTTTGGCTTAATAGCCTTCTTCAGTAGAAGGCAAATGAAAAACAAAACAAATCCTAGGACCAAAAGATCCTTCTTATAAAGCCAAAGGCAGGTGCCAGCAAACATTCCTATTATTTAATTCATAAATATTCATTTAAACCAGGAGGGAAAAGCCCCCCTAGTTTAATTATCCATTTTCTCCCCTTAATATTCAGAACACTGTGCCAGCCAACTTTATCCCTACAATTCCCTGTAATGTGATCAGTAACTGTAAATCTAAATACTGAAGTGCTATGTTTACAAGTATGTTTATAAAGGGCATTTGATTGCTTTTTGTGTGTTATATAACTCATGTGCTACCCGATTCTGAATTTCAAAGGTCTTGAAGTTTAGCCCACATAAAACGCAGAGCATGTACAAGTGGCCAGATAAATCAACCAACTTGTACTGCAGCTGGCCAAAAAGAAATGTTGTATACCATGGGTGTATTCTTACTGCTGAATTCTTTGCTTTTATTTACCCAATGGCAGTGAGAACAATGACCGCAAGGGACGCATCCCACCAATATATCTCCCGTCAATGTTCTTTGGGTTAAAACATTCCCCCTATAGTCCGACTTTTTGTAATGACTGAAAAGGGAGCCCAAGGTACAGCCCCTGTGGAAAGAGAAGGAACATTTGTCCCCTAAATGGTCAGACAATTTATTTTCAGCCAGCAAGACATTCCAATGTCTATGAATAATCTTCATAAAAGATTTAGTATTTCTGCCATAGGTAGTAACAAATCTTAATTTAGACTTGGTGTTTGATGATTGTGTCTGGTACTCCAATAGCTTAGTACTATCTTGGTTGGAAGCGAATTGGCTGGCCCTGTTGATGTCACCTATTTTGTATCCCCTATCCTTAAATCTGTAAATTAGATCTTGTTTATAATGGTTAAATGAGGAGGAGTTGGAACAAATCCTTTTTACCTTCAAAAATTGAGATTTAGGGATATTTCTGATGATGTGTTGTGGGTGGAAGCTAGTAGCATGCAGGAGAGAGTTGTACTGGGGATATTTTCTATAAATCTGGGTCTCCAAAGTGTTATCCAGATTCCGACTAGGTAGGACATCCAAAAAGGTAATCTCAGTTCTACTTAAGTTAACCTTAAACTCTTTACCCCATTTGTTCTCATTAAGATAGTCAACAAACTCCTGCAAAAAGGTCTCATCCGACCTCCACACCAACCAACAATCATCAAGGTACCGTCTGCAAATGTCAGTCTCATTGATGTACAGATTATGAGAGGGATCATAAATCAACTCCTTCTCCAAGTACGCCATAAACAGATCAACATAGATAGGGGAAAAGAAGCTCCCATGGCTGTTCCTTGTACTTGCCAAAAGCATTGATCTTGAAAATAGAACACGTTTTTTGTTAATACATGTTCAGCCAGGAAAACAAGAAAGGTATTGAAACCTGGTTCGTATAATTTAGATTTCTCCAGCCAATATTGGAGGGCTATCAAACCTGCCCAGTGTGAGATATTGGTATACAAAGAGGTGACATCCAGGGTGCATAACAGCCAATATGGTTCTAATTGCATATCTGATATAATGCCCAAAAATTGGGTAGTGCCCTGAATTTGGGCACGCACACAGGACAACAGTGGTTTCAGATATAAAGTTAGAAATTCTGAGAGGGGTTCTGTAAGGGACCCTCTGCCTGCCATTGTTGGCCTTCCTGTTGGGTTTCTAGGATCTTTGTGGATTTTGGGGAGAAGATACAGGTATTGTTGCTTAGGGTCAACCACTTTCAGGTGAAAATTATCACCCCTAGTGATGATACCTTGTTCTTCAGCTTCATCCAAAAAAATATCAATTTCTACCTTGAACCTACCAGTGGGGTCCAGAGGCATGGTCATATAATACCTGCCATCTGCTAACTGTTTGTGTGCTTCCCCATTGTACGAAGCTCAGTCTTGTATAACAACAGCCCCTCCTTTGTCTGCAGGTAAAATCACAATGTCCCTATTAAGTCTCAAATTGTCAATACATTCTCTTTCACCCTTAGTGAGATTGTTTTTAAACTTATCATATTCACAAGGGTTGAAGTGAAGATCTTTGAGAACATTGCCCTGAAAAATAGACACAATAGGTGACATTGGAGGCATAAACATGGATCCATGGAACCTAAAGCCTCTCTGTATGTTATCTGAGGTATTGTCAAAATAAAGCCGTAAGCTTAGTAAACGGAAAAAAACATCACATCCTGGGCAAAGGAGTGCTCAGGAATGAAAAAAACAGGCACAAAACTCAAACCCTTATTCAGAATCTTTATTTCAATGTCAGAAAGACTTACAGAACATATGTTGTGTACATTCATGCAGGTATCTTTGTATCATCATTTTGAGAAGCCCCTCCAAGTCGTTTGTTGCCCTTATGTTTCCTCCCTCCTCTCCTGACCCTGACCCTAAAGGGTGTGATAGATTATTACGTTTAGGATCCGGTGACATTTCTGTGTGGCCATCATCTATCTCAGTATTCGATGATTATTCCTGCACAGAAGTAAATGAATCCCTATCCCTTTTAAGAATGGATTTTGGTCTCTTACGTTTAGGAGTAAATGGTTTTCTATCAGAAGTCATAAATTTAACATTTTTAGAAATCTCAAATGGTCTGCCCCTTTCATAATCTACTACATCCCTGTTAAATTTTTTCATCTTTTTCTCTTTCAATATTTTCTCCAGATCAGGTAAATCACTACTCAACTTGTTCACACAAGATGTATAACAAGATAGGGTTTCAAACACATTAAGATTCAGACCTAAGGCCTCAACCTCCTGAATATTCTGTTGAACCATACATTCATAATAGGCAGCTAAGGCATCCACAAATCCCATGGAAGCCTGTTGTTGTACTTGTGACAATTTTTCCGAAAGTACTTGATCAACACTGTGTACAAGGGGTTGGAGCTTAACTCGAAGTCCCCTAGGTGAAATCGGTTTGCATTGATAAGCCTTAAAAAGACGTAAATGCCAAACATTCATTCTCAAATTTTTCATATTTCTAGACAATTTAGAAAAGGCCACCAGCTAGTGTGCCAGCTTTGTTCTCTTAGATGTGTATCAATCAGTTGTATTTCCTGTTTGCTAAATATACATCTGGGATCATCCCACTGATTTCCCAGGGGGACAGGTTGACAGGCAACAGATATGGGCCACTTTACTTGACATTCTGGACATATCTGTACAGTTGTGGGGTATGATTCTTTATGCAGACTACTACCACTGCCAGGATTTGAACCATGGCTGTGTGTGCTAAAAATGCAACAGTTCACATCCCAGTTGCATGTGCTATTCAGATTTTGTTGTCTGCCTTTTCACTGTTTTCTGTCTCTGTGTCTCTCAGTTGTACTAGATGACCTCTGGGGATTACACCAGTCATATACAGGCATTCCTACACATTCTATTTATGGTGCACAGTGTGGGTAACAGTGCTTAATACAACAGTACTATTGAGTGATTGGAAATCTACATTACCATATGATACCAGAGTATACACATGCAGTCCAGCAGTTAGACCTTTATTGTCAGGCTATTACACTTCTATTTACATACAAACTATATGAGACTCTTCCTGCCATATTCTCCAGTGTATGCAGTACTTGCCTTAAACAATAAAGGTTTTATACAGGCATTTAATTTACTAATACGTTTAGATTTATTTCCTATGACAGTACATACAAGAGTATTACTGACCTGCCTCACATCACAACCTCTCCAGGTGACTTCTACGGGCCTCCTGGTTCACAGCCCGCTCACTTGCAGCTGTGGAGGACATAAAAGGAATATTTAGCCATACTTATCCATGATATACATGAGATGGCAATTATTACACACATAGTGAGTGATACTTACACACAGGTGGGACAGACCCTGATGTTCTAGCCTTTTGGATCCACTGCTCCAAGAGGTCCTCCTTACGCTGCTTCAGGTCAGCATAGTGATGCCTGACCTGCTCACCAGTTCGGGGTATGCCAGTGGCACTGGTGAGGTCACAGGCGAGATGGTCCCAGGCTTCTGCCTTATATTGGGAATGCTGATACTAGCCCTGCAGCAGTCTCTGCTCATTGTCTTTGACAAGGAGTCCTGCCATGACTCTGGACTCCTGGATGCACCAGCACTGCGGCTGGAAGCGCACACCATCTCTCCTTTCTGCCATTGTGCCTGCAAGGGGAAGCTACAACCAGTTATGAGATGTATTCCTGCCTGTTGGGTTTAAGTAGGGTCGATTTCCCACACTTTTCTGTGATTGGCTGGTTTTGAAAAAGCTAGGGTATGGGCAAACCTGCTTACCTAAGGTTGGCATTGTTTGAAGGGGTATACCACTGGGCACATTGAGTTAACTGGCCTACACATTGCTTTCACCTGCTAAGCTGGCCTGTGCAATGCTTAGCATTGCTTACATTAGACTTTGCATTATATTTTCTTTTTGGCATTGATTTATTATTCATTACATCTTATATATATGCCTGGTATCCATGATTCATGTGTACATACACTGTATGGGGTCCTTGTGTTTTATTGGGGACTTCAACACTCTATTACAATTACATCTCACATCTGGGCTTACTGCTGTTCTCTAGTTCACATATTTATGTTATGTAGTGGGTTATAGAACATATAACTGTATACTGATTCCTTTCACATGTTCAGTTTGATTTTACTATAGTGAAGACTTATTTGCTGATACCTCTTTCATCTGTACTGCTGTGATGGATTGGTGGTTAACTACTGTGACTATAGTCTATAGGGTCCTGAGTTCAAAACCTGCAAGGCTGTTTATTTTCTTGCTGGGCAGGACAAGGGCCATTGGATACAGAGTGATTAAGGTACTTTTGAGCAGTTATAAGTGGGTTTGTGTGGGTTTGCCCGAGGGTAAGCAATGCTAACCTCCGGTTAAATATGCTTAGAGAGAGTTAGCTTCAATATTGCTTAACCTGTGTGCGCATTGCTTACCCCTGTGCAAACGGGCTTAAACTCATTGACAATGCTTAAATATGCTTACTACTCCTTATTGCTGCTTACACTTGCTTACTAGTGCTTACTCTTGCTCACAATTGCACTGATTTAGACAGTAATATCTAATGGTTCTTGGGAAGGTGGGGGATTTGGAAGCTGTATGGAGTTGTCATTCATTATACATTTTACCTTCCATTTGTATCCATGATTCCTGTGTATATATACTGTATGAGGCACATGCGCTTATCTGTGGACTTTGCAACATTATGACACTGACACTTCACATCTGCATTTAAGCCAGTACTCCAGTTCACAAATAGATGTTATTTAGCAGGTTATGCAACTAAAATGTTGGTCATAATGTGATTTGCCATGGAAAATGGAATGTGCTGCAGTGGGAGTCGAACCAGGAATGCCTGCTTATAAGGCGCATGCTCTGCCCACTACACTATTGCTATACTGCTTCCTTTACATATATCTTCCTTGTTATCCACTTTAGCCATTTAAGCTGCATTAACTGTAGCTAAGCAATGGACAAACCCAAGCACCTACAGTTAGCTTTAATCAGATTCATAATTAAAAAAAGGTTTGTTTATTTGATTTGTATTTACTATTGCTGTTGTACATGTGGGGGGATGTTGCTGGGGATATGCGGACACCTATGAGCGGTCTCGCTCATTTCTTTGGCCTTTCTGCTGTTCTTCATTGCGAGGGCATTTATATTCTGAAAGCTCTGCTCTCAGACATGCCCCCTGCACTCTTATACGCTCCGTGTAAGATTAGGAGCTCAGGCAGTGCGCCTTCATTAATATGCATGGCGTGCTGCCATCCAGCCCCTAAACATCTGCTTCTGTGCAGGACTAAACTACTCCTGCACGGAAGATTAGTAAATCCGGGTGTATGTCTTTTAACTGTAGTAGTTTCATCTATTACATCTAATTTAGTCTCAAGTCGCAGAAACTATGAATATCTACTACTCCTTCCAGTGCAACAAACTTGAAACCTCAGAAAGCTAACTAAATGACTTAATTTTAATTTTTCTATAGTAGTTATAATAACAGTGAATAAACCATCTCCATTTTACTGAGCTGTTAATACGGAAATGTTATAAACTTTAAGTGGATGACTGGTGAGCATAATCTTACCATTTTGTTGATTTTACACCTTATTCCAAACACATAAGCGCATGCTCAGAACTGGCACAACTACTTTACAGGATTAATCAGTATTTTTTAAGAGGGGCAATATGACTATGCATTTTATATTAATAAGCTAATGAATATTCATGCAACTTTATGAAACCATGAAGTAAAACCATGCAGATGGCTAGAGCTACACATTTCTAAGTAGGTTAATACTACATGTTTAGATTATAATGCACTGACTTTATAATATTAAACTATTAAGCTGGAAAACAAATAACACTGGCTTAGCATTTTGATTGATTTGTTTGTAAAATGAAAGCAAATCTTTAGAACAAAAAGACTTTCAAAAAAATAAAATTAAAGACACATATTACATATATGAAAAAAAAGAAAAAAAAATAAGGTTTCTTTTAAAAGCTTCTCTACGGGTCACTGAGTTTCTGATTTTCAAGTATCAGGAATCCGAGACAGAAAATGTTGAGGTTCAAAATGCAGATGACTGTTTGTTTTTGGAGATTCCTCCTTTCTTCATTTGTGTAAGATCACAGAGTTGGTATATATAGTTCAGGGGATATGTGGGGCTCGCCCCCACATTGGAAGTACACGGCGGCCTTTTCACCCTGTAAAAATGCTTCCAATTGTAATTTGGAATTATCATCCTTGTGTGTTTTAGGCATTTGTCTTCCAAGCTGTGGTTTACTGACTCTTAGGTATTCAGGGTTTTCTAGTAGAAACATTTTAATGGTAAAGAACTGCTTATTGACCTATTTGATTCTATTACAGGTTTGTGTTAAAGATCTTAAAAACTATAGGAAGGAATAATTTAAGGCTTACAGAATATAGAAATATACTTTAATATTATTTTGTTTAAATAATAAACTTTTCGCTTTTCTATGTTTTTATTAAATTATCATTCTCAAATTATCAACATTATTTCCAGTGTTAAAAGGTCCACTTGACCAAGAAGTTTTTAATGGTCCCCTATTAAAATGATAGAACTTGCAATACTGAGTCCCAAAACAATGGGAAAAAAAGACTATAAATACAGGAGAAGAGCAAATATCAAACATTACTCCTTTAAACATGTTTTCTGTGGAGGGGGGGGGGCCTTCTACACCCCTGGTGTGAAGGGGGCAAGCCCACCCAAACCTATGTATACCAGTTCTGACATTCACCATACCATGCAGAAAAAAGAATATTCTGATAAATGACCATCTCAGACTTGATATATTTAAGTCTGGATTTTCAGTTATTCAGACTCTCCACATTCTGAGACTCAGCATTGTAAGTCTTGATATTTCAAATGGTTGCTTTTATTAACACCAGTTAATTGTTTACACATAAAACAAACTTAAACATGAGGGATCTGGCTAAGAATTCATTTTTTTGATTTCCCTTTTGGTGACCGATGAATTATTTCAGTGCCAAAAAGTCATCTTTCTTGCAAGGTCATTACCTTTGCTGTCCATGTTGTCAAGATATTTCTCATATTATCTTCTAATTTTTCTGATATATTGAATACCCTGATATTTTTTCTTCAAGATCTGTTCTCTAAACCTCCTGTTTCATTTATCAGCGTATTATTCTGATTTAAAAGAAAGTATATCTGTTCTCTTCTTTTATAATCCTCCAGTAATATTGACTATTGAAGTTTCTGGCCAGGCTTTATAGGGATAAATTTCAGTGTAGCAAACAGCTTGTAGCACAGAAACAGAATGCTCTGTAGAGAAAATAAAATGTGAAAAACTACATAGTGACGTATGGCATGAGTAAGCAGAAAACTACACTTTAAGCAAGTAGACAAGGTGGAAGCCAGATGTAAGTGAAGCAGACTGGTGTAGCTGAGAGCATATGGGGAAGAGCAAGGCTTGACGCTCATTGCACAAAAGTCATGAGAATGTGTATAGGAGTAACAGAAGGTAGCTTGAACAGCTGCTGGCAGTGGCAGGCTGTCACAGCAAGCTTTAAAGGAAAGTTATATAGCAGGTGTAAAAAATAGTCAACGGGTGCCCATCAAGCTGGACACAGTACTCGATCCATGAAAGGGGTGAAAAGGGAAATACAGGGAAGTAGAAAAAGGAGTACAGCAAACAGATGAACACACAGCAGCAACAGAGTAAGGCAAAACTGGGTAAGGGAGGTAGGGCACTTTTTTTGTGAAAAAAGATCTCCATTTTATGTGTTTCAAAAGAGGAGGGGAAGATAGCAAGAAGGGGAGGAAAGGAATCAGAGGGTAAGCTCCTGTACTGCTTAGTGCCTGATGACTATGAATCACAATTTACTCTTCATTTGCATGCTACTATGCACTTATTAGACTGCATTTAGTCATTTGCATTCCCCTATTTCTCTGTCTTTCAGCTTATTGTCCTACTGTGCTACGTAGTTCTAGGAATCGCTAGCAAGCTGAGCATTTTAGATTTTAGCAGAAGACTGTGCTGCACATTTTTCACTTGAGCTATGAATACCAGCCCCTCTGTCACTTATCATAGCTTTTAATAAATCGGCTTGGCACGATTGTATTTACAAAGTAAATTTTATATTGTAACTGTTCCATTTTTAATAATAATATCCTAATTACCTGATCTAGTTCTTCTTTAAAGGAAATGTCTAATTGTAAAGATATTAGAGAAAACATGTTTATATGGTGATGCAGTCTCTCCAAATTAAGGAAAGCTTGTAAAAATTCTCTCAAAACTCACTTTTTAAAACAGTAAATTGAATTAGATATGTAAAGCCAAATTGTGACAAGCATTTAGATGTACAGATCATACTTTGCTCTCAAATTTACCACATTTTTATGGGATCATTGGAAGAAAGTGACTAACAGCAGCATCTTGGATGGAACTTGGTTTAAGCTGACCTTAACTACAGTGGAACCCACCCTTTGAGGTATGTACCCAGTATTCCGCTGACGTTTTATAATGTTATTTCCTAATTTCCTAACACGCTACTCCGCATGATTTATCTTAGGCATGTTTGTGGTTTACAGATCATGTCACAACCCTTTTTTTTCACTAGAGCCATGCCTCTAACCATATCTTTATTTTTTGGTGAAGATTCTTCATCAAATTGCATAACCTTGCAATATTTTGCAGTAAATCCTCATCATTCTTGCCTACCCAGCCTGAATTTTGTACCAAGTGTCATTGCAATCTGGAACATCCATCTGTGACCACTGCTTTAGTTTAGTATCATACACAATCATACTGAGCTTACTATGCAGCCCTGGTATGAAGTGTGACTTATGAGTCTACTTTATTTAAACAAAAACGCATTAAGTCGAACACCACTCCATCGACACATATACATCGAACCACAAAATAATCGAACGCACAAAACCATGAAATTACTGTGAAATTCGAAATGTGGAAGTGTTTTGGTTGGCCCGTCTGAGCTACAGATCCGTAAGGTAAGTGTGCGATAATTACGGACATTAGGGTTAGGATTAAGGTGCGGGTTAAGGTAAGTGCATAGATAGGTAATGTAATATGGGTAATGTAGTTAACGTTTAGTTTAGGGTTTGAGGTAGGGGTTTGGTTAGTGTATGTGTGTGGTTTATTTATTTTGTTTGGGTATAGCTCCGTAGGGTAAGTGTGCGGTAGTTACGGACCTCAGGGTTAGGGAGGGGTTAAGGAGAGTGCATAGATAGTGGTGTATGTGGGGTTTAGTGTAGGGTTAGAAGTAGGGTTTTGGTTGGTGTATGTTTGTAGTTTATTTATTTTGTTTGGGTGGGTAGTGTGTTTCGGGTGGTGGGGTTGGCCGAATATGACAATTCAGTGTTTTGAGTTTTGCGGTTTTGTGCGTTCAGTTATTTCGTGGTTCGATGTATATGTGTCAATGGAGTGATGTTCGATGTAACACATTTTCATTTAAATAAAGTAGACCCGTGACTTATATCTGTTACAAGATAGGTCCCAGCACTAAACTGCATGGTACTACACTGCCTACTGACTTCTGTCCTGACACTTATACACTACCTGTAACTGTTTTGTCTGTAAATCAATTTCGTATCCAGTTCACCATGTTTGGGCTCTACCCGACAGTCTTTAAAATATCAGCCAACCTCTGATGATGTGCACTGTCAAAGGCCTTCCAAAAATGTAGTTTTCCCTTATGCACTTAAGAGGTAACCCAACCAAAAAGTTGGATCAATCTGCTTTGTGAAACAATATTGTTGCCAGTACTCAACATAATTAACAT
This sequence comes from Protopterus annectens, assembly GCF_019279795.1. Lineage (NCBI taxonomy): Eukaryota > Metazoa > Chordata > Ceratodontiformes > Protopteridae > Protopterus > Protopterus annectens. Next base: position 494,916,936 of record NC_056735.1, on the reverse strand, counting down.
TCAAAAACTACAGCAAGCAGCACTTCTGACTCATTTCTATAACCTTCTTACTGATGGGTAATGGGTCTATAATTACCAGACAGCTGCTGCTGCTTCTTTTTTTTGCATGCTTTTTTCCCTCATTGTCTGTCAGCCATCAGCACCCTCCTGGTCAATTGACTCATTCATTTCCCGTCACTGGGATGAGGGTCAGCGGGTGAACTGATTATTTAGGCAGCCATTGGGGTAATTTGAGATTTTACTGCTTTAGGTCTGGTTCTTTTCCTACAGATTCACAACTTATGGAGGGGAAAGGGACATATAATGTCAGTGAGTGGTCAGTGCTGGTGATCCCTCACTTCTGTGAGGGGCATTGCTAGCAAGCAGATCTGCCCTCTCTCCTCAATAACAGAAAGTTGTGAAATTGCACTTCCTATGTGCATGCAAACGCTCTCTGTGTGATCCATCCCCATGGAGAGGTGAGTGGGCCATGTCCCTTCACTTCTGACTTTCTCTACCTGGCTCTTCCAGTGGTGAGAGGTCACTAAATGAGACCCCAGTTGCCTGGGTCCACAGAAGGAGTTATCTGACAGTTTTCTAGATCCACCTTTGAGCAATGGAACTACCAGCATAAATAATGAGTCATGCAGTGTCCCCCCACTTCATAACAGCACCCACACAGTTCTGTCAGTGACTAACCAAGCACTGCTGCTTACTCTTTTAGCACCCTGGGAGGGAGTTTGTTCAGGCTGTATATGTTTTCTCCACAAAATCCAAAATACCTTGTGCTCTTTCTCTTCTTCCTTTACAGTCACTATAATATTTGTTTCCATCTGCACCTTTGCATGTTGGCACCCTACCTTATCTCTTGTTAAAACACTCAGTATTTCTCCCTGACATTTAGCCTTGCCCCCCTCCCCCCAAATCAAATACCCTTTTTTTTTCTACATTTCTCATATGTTCCCATTGTATTAGAACAGTTTCATTCACATCTCCCTCACCCACCAGGGCCGGTGTTAGCATTTTGGGGGCCCCCAGCAGATGTCAAGTCGGGGGCTCCCTAGGCACTTCCAGTCTATGTATCACCCTGTCACTGATAACCCTCCTAAGCAGCCTTTTAGTTCATGCTGTACACTTTTAGGAGTAGTAATCACAGACTGACCTAGGACTGGACACTCTAAATTGGCCCTAGGCGTGAGTGTGTGCATGTGTGTGCCTTCTGTGAAAGGTTGGGTGCCGGGCTGGCAACTTGACACCATAAAACTCCACTACTCTACTGCCAATCATAAGTGGACAGGTGATCTGCTGTGGCGACCCCTAACCGGGAAAAGCCGAAAGAAGAAGAAGAATCACAGACTGACCTGTAGCTGCAGTGCACTTAATTACAGCAGGCCTATGTACCACACTATGTTGGCCCACCTCACAAATGGTCATTTAAAGTTAATGGCATTTAGTTGCACCAATGATACATTGCAGCAACTCTACATACACGTCTGGACTTTGTGAAATGGTGCCCTAGGCCTACTGTTTCAACCAACCCTCCAACATACATACATACATACATGCATACATACATACGTACACACATACAGGGTCTATATTACATCATCGCATGCATAAAAAAGCAAACGATGATTAATCGACCCCATGTAAGCAAAAGCTTACAATGTCGAAACCTCAGAACAGCAATTTTTTTCCAAGGGAAAAAAAATCGCTGTTCCCCCAAAAATAAATAAATAAATAAAAAACTTTAAAACTTTATATGAAGTGGGGGGCTTCATCCCCCACACCCCACAACGTGGGGGCTCTGCCCACCACACCCCCCCTACTTAAATATACCAACTCCAAGATCGCACTACAGTGATGAAAATGGCAAAGTCACTGAAGCGGCCAAGTGAATTCTTTCGCAGGGAAAGCGCTTAAAAGCCACTTTGCTATTTTGCCTTTTCGTTCTTTTACATTCGATCAAGACGCATTCGACAGAATGCATCTGGGATCACGTAATAGGACCCCTACATACATACATACACACACACACACACACACACACACACACACACACACACACACACACACACACACACATGCACACCACCGGTCTTCCCCTGTTTAACCCCCATCCTGGGCTCCCTATACAATGCACATTACTTTTTTCTTCCTTTTCTCACATTTTGCTTTACTCTTCAGCTTTTTGAGAAGCCATAACCTCCTATATGCTTTGATTTGCATTTTAAAGTTTTATTTTTCTTCTTACATGACCTTTTCATCCAATGATGGCTTAGGCAGAACTCTTGATTAAGGAAAGAAATTGTGTTGCTGTTCAGCTTTAGTTTTCCTTGCATCCTTTCAACACTCTTTCCTGACCAAGTAAGCATAGTAATAACCATTTAGGAAATAACTCAGTTAAGCCAGAGCCCCCAGAAGCATTAAGTTATGCATGTTCTGAAATACATTTAGAGCATTTTACCAACCAATGGTACCCAAAACAAAATCAGTAGTAAGAAAATAATTTCAGTCTTTTTTTTCTTTCAGTGAAGACATACGTTGTACTAAAGGCTTAATGTTCAAAGATGACAAAACAGTAATTCACAAAAAACTAACAAGCCAGTTGTTGTCTGGATACACAAGTCTTATTAACCCCCCCCCAAAAAGGCTGCCTGTGCATCCCTCTGGTGTTAGACTGGGACAAAAACAGAGGTTCAAATTTCTACAGTCATGTTTCAAATGACTGCTGACACACATATTCATAGGTGCCTACTCATTCCTCAGCCCGAACTGTCAAAGGCAGCTGCCTGCATACATGTCTGAAGTGTGATTGTGAGGAAAGTGAAAAAAATAACAATTACAGTAACGTATTCTACTTTGTTGCTCCTAGACATTACACTGCCCCCACACAAACTATAGTGACCTTCTTTGTATACCTCTGAAGTCTGTGAGAAAAATAAAAGAAATAATGATCACACTGTTCTCAGCCTAAACACAGACTATAATGACCTCATGTGCACACATCTAAGGTTTGACTGTGATGGCAATTAAAGAAGTAATAAACACCCCCCTACACACACACACACACACACACACACACACACACACACACACACACACACACACACACACACACACACACACACACACACACACACACACACACACACACATACAGATCTCAGCAGGGCTGGTTTTAGAATGGGTGCAGTTGAGAGCAGAGGCCATTATCAGCTTTATCCTAACAGGGTCATATCACACCCCTGTTCAGATTAAAGAGCGTAATCAGAAAATTAATACATTTTTCCTCCTAACTGTCCCCAATCAGCAACAACTTTTGTGGGTCCCCCACAGTCAAGGATGATTAAGGGAGCCCCATGTATCCAGATATACAGTGTGGGGACTGGGGCCCCCAGACTCTTAGAGGATCTAAATGTCTGAATGTTCTGTGATATATTTTATTCATTACTTTTAAAATATAATTACTTGTTAGCTACATTTTTTTACTGATACCCGGAAGAATAATGTCTGTGTTCTGGCATTATCGGGTGTGGGCACAGATAAAAATCACTGACATTTTATACACATACACACACACACACACACACGCACACACGCACACACGCACACCCGCACACACACACACACACACACACACACACACACACACACACACACACACACACACACACACACACACACACACACACTCACATGCAGACATAAGCATAAGCCATAGCAATACCAGTTTTGTACTTATTTCAGCAAATTGCAATACATTGTGCAACACTGGCACTGGCACAACATGATCAGTAACTGCCATTTAGCAGTCGTCAAACAGCAGCAGGGTAAGTCACTTTTATTTGCTTTCCCTCACTTTTCTCATAGTTTTGCTCTATCCTTTGTAAAAAAAAGTTTGATTTGCTTGTAAATCATTCAGAATTACAGTCAATAAATCCAGACATCAGAGTTTTATACTTATTGTCCAAAAATGAAAGCTGATGCAAAAGGTGTTATACTATTAACTTTTTAATTTAATTAGAGAAATATTTAGAACTTCTTCATGATTTTCAGCCTTTATTCTGCTATTATAGACATTGCACTGAATTCATCTGCAAATAAGTTGAAAGTTTTAGTAGCTGGTCTTCTGTCAGTGTTTATAAAATTCCCTGAAAGAGAAAACCATCCCTTAAGATTAGAAGCATCAGCTTTTCTTAAAATCCAAGGTTTGCACTGATCTCAGTCACTCTGGACTGCTGACCTCTCTAGTGCTTACCTTGCCTTGCTTATGTTCATTATCAGGTTTATCCTAACAGGGTCATTTTACAGACCTGTTCACATTAAAGAGCATGATCAGGGAATTACTACATTTTTTTCTCCTCACTTTTCTCCAACAGGCAGCAATGTCTGTGGGCCCCCCACGCAGTCAAGGATGATTAAGGGGGCCCCCTTGCACCCACAGGTATTGCAAGTACCTACAGTTGGCTATGTTAGTTTTAGGGGAGTGAATGTCCACTAGCAGAGTTTAACTAAGCCAGGGGTAATATGTCAGGGGTAAAATATTTAATGGAATTGTGAAGCCTGTTGCTTGACACAAACACTGTTACTATAACCAGAGATATCTTTGAATTTTAAAGGAGAAATATATACAAGTTATTACCCATCTGGTTTATTAAGTACACAAAATTGGCTGTACTAGCTTTTGTTGGCTTGAGAGACATGTTACAAAATCTCTAGATAAGACAACCCTGCTGTGGTTGGGGCCCCCCAAGAACAGGGGGCCCACAGCGACCACAAAGTTTGCTGGTGCCTAAAGCCGGCTATGCACCCACCCAGGCATTATTTTCTCTGGGGTTACCTTGGCCTGTTGTATAAGCTTTGTTCTTCTTTCTGGTGTTTTCATAATTCTTGTAAGTCTGTTTCTCATCACACCCCCTTACCAGCACCACTGAATATTCATGTACATCTCCATTTTTTCACTGCCTGTGTCTCTTACCTGTCTAAACTATCTTTAGCAAGGCCATTTGTTACAAGCTAAGCCAAATTTTCAAGTGTGTATATTCTCCTTTAATGAGTAACAAAGAAACTAGAAAAACACATAATTGTTTTTTTTTTTTTTTCATTTTCTTTGGCTTGTTGAGTTTCCCACCCATCTGAAACAACGTCTGGCATTTCAAGATAATTCAGTACTGAAACTATGCATGTGAAGTGACATTCTGATTAAAAGTTATGGAGATATTAATGCACAAAGTACCCAGAAGGGCAATTTAAAATACTTATTTTAAGTGTGGAGTCAAGAAATGGATTGTTTATTGTGAATGGAATACTGTAATCCAAATAGCTACTCTGGTCTAAAGGCAGGATGTTTACTCCTACACTCACACAAAGGAAAGCCTTGGATGGAACCAGGGACTTTTGTTTCATCTGTAAATGGTTAAACAGCACAAATTTGTCCAGGAAGCAGTTCAGAATAGAAGAGTGATTTTTCACGGTCAGCAAAGAAACACCATCAATTAAAGTTGTAGATAATTTAGTACTTCATTTTTCAAACTTAGATGCATGTAAAAAATAAGAAGAATAAACAATAGTCAATGACTATTTTTTTCTAAAGAAGCTTTATTTTTATGACATTGTCAAACATAAAGACAGTGTCCGCATTTATGAAAGCAGCCTGTGTGTTCTGTTACCACAGTGGTCTTACTGTGAAAATAAATCACTGGTTCTATTCTTGGCAGATAACAATATCACTAGACCACACATTTTAAACAGATCTGATAATCAGGATTATGGATATTTATCCCCAGTTTATAAATCTCTGATAAGTGATAAAGACTAGCATATTCCTCCCTTCACTACGAGGACCAACTATCAGCTAAATGAGTTTAAATACAAAGATATAGCTGTAGAGCACAGACATACATACACATACATAGAAACATACACAAAACTTAACCTGGCACTCAAAAACTCAAAGGAAAAGCAGGCAGAGACTGCCATGGTCTTCCTGTTACTGTCCTAGACAGTTGTTAACTAAATTAATAGTTTTTCATATGTTCATTTATCTTTCCATTAATATTTTGCCATCTGTTGCATTTTTAATATTCTCCTCTTGCACTGTTTAAATTCACCCAAATATGAAATTATAAATAAAGAAGCTATTCTTTTATTTCTTAACCCATGAACAGACACTGTGCAAAATGTGTGTGGGGGTGGGGTGAAGGGTGGTTTATACATTGATGATGAGACCTACCAGAGCCATATTTGTGGTTCACTGCTTTAGTTTCTGCACCTAGCAGAGGGAAATGGTTAGGGGCCTAGGAAGCATCTGCATTAAAAAACGCAAAAAGTTAAAAGATCAGAAAAGTGGCATCAGTCTTACTATCAGTGTACTATTTCCCCTTGCCTCACTTGTGAATATTTAAATGTGGATACCTTTTCCTTGCCCAAACTCTGCTTTAATATCTGCCGGTTGGATTTGGTTCAATAGTACCATCTGATACCATTTAGAAGAAATTAATGTGCTAATAAGGAGTTGGGACTATGTCATCCTAGTCCTCAAAAGTTCTAGCTGCCTATTGATCAACTAGGTAAGTAAGACCCCAGTGGTTACCCAGTGTAGTCACATGACTGGTTGTTCAAAGTTTATAGGCTAGTTCTGTCCCTGCCTTTTACTGGCTTGTGTTGATCTGATACAGGTAGTAGGCGGGGACAATGACTAGTATGACATGTCACTGAGATGCAGGTAACTGCAACATTAGCTCAATGAGAGCAGTGGACCTTTCCTTTTGTCTGCTGTATACTGAAACTATAGTGCCATCATTTTTAAAACATTGTAATGCACCTAAGGATAGTGGAACACCCACAGCTGCCCTATGGGTAACAGCAGACTGCAGTCATATTATGACATCATTGCAAGGTAAACTAGTCACTGATCTATTGAGACTGCTGTATTCTGGCCTTACTACACTAAATAAGGAAACGGCTTAAGTTCCAATTGATACTGGCAGCTCTGTAAACATTTACCTTTAATTTCGACATGATCCACATTCAGGCTTAACAAATAATCAGATACAAAATTCTGTGTGCTGGTGGTCTTTGGAAAGTTACTTCCATGAGAAGTTCCTCTTGGGAATACAACATGTGTTGTTTTCGGTGTTTCATTTTGGGTGCCTAGGGGTTTTGGTAAACAGCTCTTCAAAATTATCTCCTATTCTAAGCTCAAGGATGTTTTTTTTTTTTTGTAAAACAAGAATCAAAATTCATTCTCTTTGTCAAGTGCGAACAGCTTCTCGGCATTTACTTCCTGCTAACAGTGTAAGCTAGTAACGTCTCCCAGTAATTTTAAAAAATAAACAAAGGCAGGGCATTTTGATTAGCCTGGGAATCCTATCCCAGTAATGTTTAAAAGAAACAATAACACAATTTCCTAGACTGGAGCTGCATGGACTAATGGAACAGTGTAGTTGTAGATTGAAATGATTGTTTATTGGTCCATATCACTTTGCATTTGCACACAAATGAGCTAAAGCCAAGGTTGTGGGACCTTAGGGCATGTAGTGTAGCCGAGAATATCAGATAATATTGCAGGCATACTTTACATCTTTTTAAGCCTTCCAACTTCAGAGATGCACAGCTGCTAAATGAAACAAGACAGGAAAATGGACATAGTGCAGGAAGCCCTGTCAGCAGCCTGTTACCACACTTTACATAGATTTCCCCTTTCAATATATTTCCTAATTTCTTTAAAATGAAAATGCAACTTAATACATGCTGTTTTTCTTGCATCATTGTTGAAATATTCTTGACAAGTTGCCCAGGTCTTCTAAAACAGATGGACAACCTGAGGTCACAGGGTAACTAATATTTTACGTGCTCTGGTGAAACAAGGGGCCAACAAATCATGCCTGTGGGGCCACTGAAGGCCAGAAATAAAAAACATGTTCTGTAACTCATTAGCGCAATTATGAAAAAAAAAAACACTACAGTGACTTACACAGGAAATGTTACTGTCAACATTTTATCTACAGGAGGCAACAAATGTCCCGAATGATCCCAATGTCATGCAATGTAAAAAAGCAATAACAGACTTTGTATATGGCTGTGAAATAGCATCCTGTTTTCAGATGTACATTCCTACAGGAATTGCACTGAAAGGAGTGTTTCTTATTCATGCACTTTATGTTTTCCTGGTCGCAAAAACAGAAATATGAAAATTGCCAAAACTCAGATCTTGTGACTCTTCATTAAGAACAAACACCAGCATAGTGTTTACATCACCTAGTCGGGGCCAGTGACCAGCTAGATCTGGGATAAGTTAAAAAAAACTGTATCAGTTGTCTTCACTGCAGTTGAGACTGATTAGCTTATTAATCTTTTTGACTTGAGTGTTTGGATTCAGCAGTACCTCTGTACTGTGTGTCATTCACAGGAAAGTGGGCATCTCAGGTACAGAACTGAGAGATGTGCGCTTGGAAAGCAGAAACGTGTCTCAGGTACAGAACTGAGAGATGTGCACTTGGAAAAGAGAAACATTGTTTCATCAGCATACCATTAGAGGGAAATGAATGAAGCACTGAGCTGTTATTCAATGGTCATTCATCTGCACAATAAGTGCCAAACAGTACAGAAGGTGCTCAGACTAGGGTGTTGTTGATTCAAGATAGAATGCAGAGCATATCAAGCTATGCACCCTGCAAAGCTGTAGTATGATTAATACAGGGTGAAATGTGGCATAAAAAGTTAAGGTTTCACACCCTAGGACACTAGGTGCCTTGCTAAGTTACAGTATAATTGGTGCCAGGTGAGGGTGCCACAGGAATCCAAGGGTAGACAGTATAACAGGATTCTCACCTTGCAAAATTATGACCTGGATAGCACTTAGGAGATTTGATAAGAACCTGCAGTGTATCACATTGTGCACTCTGTAGTTAAAAGGTGCACTTTGCATCAGGGAGGTCTGTACAGTGCAGAGGGCGGCCACTGTGGTGCAGCGGTTAGCGTTGACACCTCACAGCAATAGGTTCTCTGGTTCAATCCTTGGCTGGGGTGCCTTCTGTGCGGAGTCTGCATATCCTTCCTATGGTCGTGTGAGTTTCCTCCGGGTGCTCCGGTTTCCTCCCACTTTCCAAAGACATGCTGTAGGTGGATTGGACATTCTAAATTGGCCCTAGGTGTGAGTGTGTGTTTGTGTGTGTGCCTTCTATGGAAGGTTGGGTGCTGGGCTGGCAACTCGACACTGTAAAACTCCACTGCCAATCATGAGCGGACAGGTGATCCACTGTGGCGAACCCTAACCGGGAAAAAGCCGAAAGAAGAAGGTCTGTTTAGTGCAGAACACCATCTCCAGCATGTACAGTGGAGCCTTAACAATTAGAATACACATCTCTTACTGGGGAGAGCATGAAGACAGACAATGTCTATATTTTATTACTTTTACCCCAACACACACACACACACACACACACACACACACACACACACACACACACACACACATATAAGACATGTATATATGCATGTGTGTGTGTGTGCGTGTGTGTGTGTGTGTGTGTGTGATATACATACTGATGTTTTACGGGGATAAGGGGGAGTACATAGTACCCTCTAATTCTTTTGTACTAGCCCTCATTTGCATCTCATTTGACCTCTGAACTCTTTGACTACATCACTATCCTGCCATGCTGCATGTCCTATTTCAGCTGTACTACAGGAAGTGTAACTCGTGCTTTTACGTCTCTTATGCATGAGCTTTGCTGTAGCTGCTGGACCTCGGCTATAGTTGCAGCATTTTACTGGTAACACAGAGTGCCCTGCTGTCTTTTTGTCTGCACAAGGAGTGAATATGTGCATGTGCTTTTGTGTATGTGTGAGTGTGCCTGTGTTTAGCTATCCAAGAAGCCTTGATGGCAAAGCAATACAGTTGCTTCTGTATAGTTATTGTCTCCCTGTAGAAATGTTGCAGCACAATTTAGAGTAAAATTTTTTACACTGTATAAATATCTCTGAATTATATTAGCACTGTTGTATAGTATATGCAGCTCACTTGTGTAAGTACTGGATATTACCTGACTGCTTGTTATGCAGTAAAATATTGTGCATGTGTCTCCGCCACTCTGTTGTCTCAAATACAGCCAAGCTTTCCTCTGCATTTTCTGCTCAACAGCATTTTGCAGCATGTGTCATGCCTATGAATCCTGCCAAGGCACATTAATGCAGTTCCATGTTGCTTTCATTTTATTCATCCTCTGAATGCAGGCTGTTGTTAATACCATGACGTTTAATGTCTGCTTCTGTTTGACCCCTCCTCATCACCTTACAGTTTTGTTTAACAAGTTAACTTCCTGGTGGTTTCACTTCATACACTACTCCTTCTGTAAGAGGCCTTGGCAAAATACAGAAGGTTGTTACACCAGTAGAAGGCAATGGTGTTTCTGCTGCTTCCAACCAAATTCTGAGGTCAGCATTCTGAACAGATTTCTCAACAGCAGCTACTGGCATAGGGATGTGGGTGAGCCCCATTACTATTAGGCCTTATAATGACTTTTCCTGTGTGAACTCTTTCCTCAACTAGTCCAGAAATCACAACAGAGGACTTGTTTGTGGCTGTTTTGATTAACTTCGATAACTAACTTATTTAGTGACGTAATAACATTGACGATCATCATTATTTCAGCTGGATAGTTTGGAAAGAGTGAAAATGAATACTCCTGTAGTCACGAACAACTGACATTTTCAGTATTCATATATGAGATAGAGAAGCAGGATTGGGATACATGGACTAGGCCAAGTTGACATTCCCAGCAATTGTCTTTAGCTGAATCCTTTTTTTATAGTGTGACTTCATTTTGTTGAAAATACAAACTTTGGGTGTAAGGACATTTTCCCTACTCTGAAGGGGCATAATGTTGTGTTACTTTTTTATTTTTGTGATCTCTCCCAGTGCAATATAACTTAAGTTATTTTGGTTATTTTAATTTTATACCGTCATGTTTTGTATCCTCCCCATATGCTGCAGAGAGGTTCTCCTTTCTGTGTATCCTGTCTATACCAATACTGTCAGTGTTACTCTCTTGTTACAAAAAATGCTTCTCAGAGCTCATGCTGGTAAAATCTGGAAGCGTCTTTTGTTTGATGTGGAGTATGCATTACAAGCCATATTACTTTCATATGCTTTAGGATGGCATTTATGCCTTATGTAATGTTTTGACTTTGTGCCACTGTTTCTCATATTTCTTGTATCAGTTTCTTCACTCATTAGTCTATGACATGCTTGTTTCTTGACTGCATCTCAGGATTGTTTTTTTAAAGCTGTGGGAAGACTTTTTCCTTTTAACAGACACATTAACTTTTAATAATTTTCCTTGCATCTCCGCTGATATTGATCAGCAGTAATTCAACCAGAGATGACATAAGTCAGACACTGAGTTGTGATCTCTCATCGTAGATGCCCTACGTCATTTGTCAGACTGCTAGGTCCCACCCATCTTGTCAGACACATCTACTAACTCCTTTGGAGAGAAGGTGCAATGTAAAACTTTAGTCACAAACGGGGAAAAGTATTACTTAAAAGGGATTACTAACCTATATAGAAATGCTGCAACAGAAGCATCTGGATAGATAACATAAGTTCAAAGACTGTTTCTCTGAACTTGTTTCATTGATTCTACTATTATTTTTTGTTGATCAAAGATCACATATTTCTTTTTTGCTGTGAATATTTTATTTATGCTAAATCAATTACAACATTTTGAATTTTGACATGCTACTTTCAGTATCTACTGAATATATAAATCTGATATACTACTCTTGTCTTTTTTTAACTCTACAATCAGCTTTCAGTTTGTATTGTACTGTCACATATAGTGCAAATGTTTGTCTCTGACCCAGCCCACATCTGGAAAGGGTCCTTTGTTCAGCTCAGTCACCTCATTAGCAAATGAAAATTAAATAAACACCAACAAATTGAGACTCTTGATGATGGATAAGTAGAAGATGTAAACAAGTGCCTTCAAGAAACCCTGACCTATGACCCAAATATGAACATCATTAGCTCACCATGTTCTGAACCATCTTTTCCATACCATTTATGCTAGCCTGCCTTTGGTGCTTTCACTAAATTGCTATAATAAGTGTAACAAATCCCTTTGTAATCCTTTAACCAATATCCTGTTTCAGTCCTCCTCTGTAAAGAATCATATCTGGCTTCTAATTACTTATCACTGTACTGTTATTTGTCCTTGTCACCTTAAATCAGGTTATGATATAGAAATGCGTTCTTGTTTCTTGTTATCCTGAGTTCTGTTGACAGCTATTGCCCTACACTCACATTTTCATTTAATCTGCCACATTATACAGATGTGTCTATCATCTCCAGTAAGGCTTGTTTGTCTTTTTTTCTAAACTACAAGGACATAATGGCAAAATTACAGCTACTTTGAAAGCACAAGTCACTCAAGTTTGACACAAAAATGATGGACCTAAGAATATTGAACTTAGTGACTGATGACAGATAAAACAACAAAGCAAATCCAAAAATAGCAAGCTGTTACTGACAGTATAATAACAAAACTACAAAGCACAAAGCTACCATATTTTATTTTTGTGCAGAAATCTATTGCAATTAAAGGCATTAGTAGCATTCTCAATTTTCTCAGGCATATTCTTTGCAGGGGAAGCAAATCCTTGCTGTATCCAACACCTCCACCACTAAATCATTCTAAGTCTAATGCTGGGCAACCACTGAAAAAAGGAGAAATACTGGTATTTGAAGTGCAACCAGGGAGTCCCCTTTGTGTAAGGACATCTGAAGATGGAGTTCGAATAACTGTACAGTGGAGATATGGTGGAGCAACCCTCTATATGGTGGTGGGTGCAGGTTTTTTATGTAGAAAATGTAGGTCCCATTTATTTCAAGTTACTGACCACCATGACAGCTTGAAGTCCTTGCAGTTTTTGTTAGGCCCAGTTCATTGACTCACAGTGCTTCCAACAATTTACAGCTGGAGAAGGACTGAGGAATATGCAAAGAAGTCACTCCATTAAGTAGCTAGACTAAGGAAATGCTCAACCTTTTTGGATCTGAAACCTTCTTCACGATCCTTCAAATTCCAGCTTATTCAGCTGTTTATGTATGAACCTCTGTGCCTCAAAACTCTGACTTGCTATTATAAAGAAGAACCACCAAATGTCTGTCTTCCCTGCAGTTGCAGTCTATGCTTTCTTATGTGAAAAGCAGGTAACACTACCTGAGAGGCTCCTAACACAATAGTACCAGCACTGGCGAATGGAATGTAAGTAGTACCTGCAATACGTCTGAAATCCTGAGGCTTGATCAGCTATCCTTAAGAAATGACACAGTGGGGAATCACTAAATTCTGTATGAAGCCCAATTCCTTCCTATTAGTGAAATTGAAATGAAACTCCCATATTTCCAGGGAAGAACAGCCAAAGACAGAACTGATGTTAGGGATACCATGACAGCTATGATAGGGACAGAGATTTGGAAGGTGTCGTTATTAACTATAGACTGGGCCAACATAAAAGATACGTTTTTCCTGTACTGATATATCACCATGCTTTGCTTATCCTTTTTACCATCTACACTGATTTTTCTGATGCTCTGTTATACATGGAGAGTTCAACATGATTTATAAACTGGATGTCAACATTACAGATGCGTATAGCTAATCTAAACCATCAATGGCTTGTTACAGTTCCCTATAGACCCATTCTTTTCAAAGTACCCTCTCTTTATAAGACTTAGTGCTCAAAAATAAGGGGACAATTATTATCCAGATTTCGGTACAGTTCCCAACTCTAATGTCAACATTTCCAGACTGGACACATTAGCAAGAAATCCATAATACAACCAGTTTTACACTCAAACTTCCAATATTTGTGTTGCTTATCAACAAGTCAAAAGTGACACTGGCAAACAGATGCAAATACCGGTTATAAGCACTTTATGCAAAACACAAATCATTGGTAGAAGCGATGCATGGATCACCAATGCTAAGCAACCTGAAGAAGATAAAAGGTATGAGCACGGAGAACATACAAAGCCTATAATTACCTAAACCTCCGCCAGTCCACAAAACACTGCGTGAGATGGGGATAAAAGGTGTAAGGGGAAAGGTAGGCATAGAAGGGGGCTAATTAAACTATTAATGTAATTAAAAGGGCAGATTAGATAAGCTTATTATTTCCTTACGTCATCAAACTAATGTACTGTAATGCAATGTCAATTTTTGAATTTCTTGTTAATTATTGATAAAGGTTGAAAAAGTACCTAAATGTTAGGGCAGACTTAGAATGAACAAATACTACTGTGCCAAACAGACCACTTTTGCACAGTTTCTTAAAGGATATGTTCTTGGTGCCCTTCTTTTTTTTACTCTTCCTAAACTCCTTAACCATAAACCTCAACAGAATACAAGTTATTATTTAAGTTAATGATAAGAGGATTGCCTAAATACAGCTAAGATACAATAACTGGTTCGTGACCTCCTTAGAAAACAAGGAATTATAGTGATATATTGGTTCACTGTATGAATATGAAATGAAATATAACCAAAACAAAGACTGCCTAGCTTGGAACTAATCCCAGAGTAAATAATATTACATCAACCTGGGAAAAACAAGGTTTAGATGCCAAGTTTTTTAAAGCTTTACTACCTTCAAGCATCTTACAATATGGTTTGAGAATTTCTGGCATAAACACATAAATAAAAACATAGTAGAATAGTAAACTTTTCATACACGTGTGGTAAATTCAGCATTCTCTTGTTTTCCTGAAGTCTAGCTAAATTGGCAGCAGTAGTTATGAATAAAATTGTGTAATAATTGAAAAATGTTGTATGATACCAAAGCGCTTTTCTTGCACTGTGTGTTAGATTATATTGTATAACTTCTTGAGTTTCTATAGCATTTTTGATTCTAAAAAAAATGTGCAAAATTAGAACATACACACACTTACCAAATAAATAAATAAATAAATAACTAAATAAATAAATGCAACTAAAATAAACAATATATAATTTCCAAGGTTGCTCTTTCAGAGTAAGTGGAATGAGAAGTAATGATCTAGAGATATTTGGGTGCAGCAGCTGTCTCTTTCCTTGAATAATATTGACGTGTAATGTATCCTATTTAGTGCTGAGCTTTTCAATACATCTATTTTTTTTTTTGAGATGTAAGAGCAACAAAATCTAGTTTTAGAGCAACAATCTACATCCAAAATTATTGCAAGCCATTTTATTTGTACAGCCCAGTCAGAGAAGACTAGGACTTTCTACTGTTTAAATTATAAACTTTAATCGAAGCCACTAGCCTAACCTTAGGCCCAACATTTCAAAAATGAGATGCAATATGTAAAATGTGTTCTTCTGTCACTCAAAGGCCCTACGTAGTTATTTAAGTAACAGGACATTTCATAGCTTATGTCTGCTTTTGCAACACCAGACACAAGTTGTGGCTTTACATTTCACTTAGCCAGCTTTTGCCAAATCTTCTGCTTAAGCTCCATGCCTCATTTAACTGACAGACAATGGCAAATATGCAGCAAAAGCAAATGACTGTTAGGAAGGAATCTTTGGCAAACAGCTAGGCCAATTTTTTTTTCCTAGGAAGTGCAGTCTTTGGCTCATATATGAATGATGTGAGTAGAAAATTTGCATCAACTACACATATTCTAAATGCTAAACCATTATAAATAGCATCTATCACACAGGAAATACATAATTTTGTTAATGGTCTGAGATACGACTGAAAATTATCTAGTATGTAGATAGTATGTTCTAGCAGGGAAACATATCTGTTACCCCTTCCTAGACTGGACACCATAGTTCTCAACTGTTCCTGAATTTCCCTCACATTTTTTGTCTGTTCCTTGTAAAATATTTGCTTTTCTGCCAAACTGTTGAAGATTGCAGCCACTAAATTATGACATATATTTGAGTTTCAGACTTCGTATCTGTAAGAAAATGAATGTGCATTCAAAAGCTGTTTTTCTAGCAAATTTCTAATTATACAAGAGCAGTATTTTGAAACATGTTGCTGGAAGTTGCTATGCTAGCAATTTTTTAAACATATAAGAGCATTGTTTACAATCTGTCCCTGATTTTGGGCTTTTGTCCTCATTGTTTTTTGGCTCTGTGTCTGATTCTTTGTTCTAAGAGGTTGAGAGTTGCTATGGTGGAGACTGCATAGTAGAACGAACAATTGGACTTTTCACTATGGATTCTGCTGTGCTGTAGCAGGTCATGAACTTTTTTCTCCATACTTTTTACTGTTACTTTCAGATCTGGAGGCAGGGAATCATGAAATCTGTTGCAGACCTGAAGTACAAGATGTGAAGTTTTAAGATGGTGGAATAAGTGTCCTTCTTTAATTGTATAAAGGATGTAGTCCACTAAGTAGGGAAAGGCTGTGCAAATGAACCTTCTTGGAACAGTGAACGGTTTTACAGAAAGGTAAAAAAGTAGTTTAATGATTTCTACAGAAGGTTCTGTAGACACTGGAAACTAGAACAGCTTCATTACTCTTATCAGGGGATGCACATGAAAATGATAACATGGCATGGTATGCAAAATCATCAATAATCTGGAGTGTCACCCTTGCTGAGACTATGCAGCTCAGTAAATACAACCTAGAAAATGGCAGTTTAGGACTTAAAAGTGGCCTTCTTCTTCATCTGACCCACTGGATGAGGCAAGATGTATTTAATTATGTTCTGTATTAGGTTGGTGGTCTAGAGACCATAGTGGCATTTACATTCTGAAGGTAGCAAACAGATTCTACTGCTCACAATTTATAGAAGTAAGTAAAACAAAAACATGTTCTTTATACAGCATTTTCCACATTTCGTACAGTGCTGAGTTACAGGATGCTCCTCTCTTAGGTGTCCACCAGCTCTGTTAGAAATGCCGTCTTTGATGGTGAGGGTCTCTTCATCCACTTACAGCTAATTACTCCACCTGGGAAAGTCTGACATCGATTTTGTTTTTTTATAATCAGATGCTCAGACATGCATTTAAATTTAAGTCAGGGGAGTTCCAGACTATAGATCACAATTTTATTTCCGTCACCAAGTTCCAACGAGCCAAATGAGGAAAAGAGTTAGGAAAAAGTGTCTGCGAGAATTAGTTACGGATGTGAAGCTGTATTCCACTAGAAAACACCTTGCGGCAAATGTCAGTGATGAAGTACAGGTTTCTAAACACAGGTAACTGCTTTAGTGCGAGAATTAGCTATGGATGTGAAGCTGTACTCCACTAGAAAACACCTTGAGGCAAATGTCAGTGATGAAGCACAGCTTTCTAAACACAGGTAACTGCTTTAGTGCGAGAATTAGCTACAGATGTGAAGCTGTACTCCACTAGAAAACACCTTGCGGCAAATGTCAGTGATGAAGCACAGCTTTCTAAACACAGGTAACTGCTTTAGTGCGAGAATTAGCTACGGATGTGAAGCTGTATTCCACTAGAAAACACCTTGAGGCAAATGTCAATGATGAAGCACAGGTTTCTAAACACAGGTAACTGCTTTAGTGCGAGAATTAGCTACGGATGTGAAGCTGTATTCCACTAGAAAACACCTTGCGGCAAATGTCAGTGATGAAGCACAGCTTTCTAAACACAGGTAACTGCTTTAGTGCGAGAATTAGCTACGGATGTGAAGCTGTATTCCACTAGAAAACACCTTGAGGCAAATGTCAGTGATGAAGCACAGCTTTCTAAACACAGGTAACTGCTTTAGTGCGAGAATTAGCTATGGATGTGAAGCTGTACTCCACTAGAAAACACCTTGAGGCAAATGTCAGTGATGAAGCACAGGTTTCTAAACACAGGTAACTGCTTTAGTGAATTAGCTATGGATGTGAAGCTGTACTCCACTAGAAAATACCTTGAGGCAAATGTCAATGATGAAGCACAGGTTTCTAAACACAGGTAACTGCTTTAGTGCGAGAATTAGCTATGGATGTGAAGCTGTACTCCACTAGAAAACACCTTGAGGCAAATGTCAGTGATGAAGCACAGGTTTCTAAACACAGGTAACTGCTTTAGTGCGAGAATTAGCTATGGATGTGAAGCTGTACTCCACTAGAAAAGACCTTGAGGCAAATGTCAATGATGAAGCACAGGTTTCTAAACACAGGTAACTGCTTTAGTGCGAGAATTAGCTACGGATGTGAAGCTGTATTCCACTAGAAAACACCTTGAGGCAAATGTCAGTGATGAAGCACAGCTTTCTAAACATAGGTAACTGCTTTAGTGTGAGAATTAGCTATGGATGTGAAGCTGTACTCCACTAGAAAACACCTTGAGGCAAATGTCAATGATGAAGCACAGGTTTCTAAACACAGGTAACTGCTTTAGTGCGAGAATTAGCTATGGATGTGAAGCTGTACTCCACTAGAAAACACCTTGAGGCAAATGTCAATGATGAAGCACAGGTTTCTAAACACAGGTAACTGCTTTAGTGCGAGAATTAGCTATGGATGTGAAGCTGTATTCCACTAGAAAACACCTTGAGGCAAATGTCAGTGATGAAGCACAGCTTTCTAAACACAGGTAACTGCTTTAGTGTGAGAATTAGCTATGGACGTGAAGCTGTACTCCACTAGAAAACACCTTGAGGCAAATGTCAATGATGAAGCACAGGTTTCTAAACACAGGTAACTGCTTTAGTGTGAGAATTAGCTACGGATGTGAAGCTGTATTCCACTAGAAAACACCTTGAGGCAAATGTCAGTGATGAAGCACAGCTTTCTAAACACAGGTAACTGCTTTAGTGCGAGAATTAGCTATGGATGTGAAGCTGTACTCCACTAGAAAACACCTTGAGGCAAATGTCAATGATGAAGCATAGGTTTCTAAACACAGGTAACTGCTTTAGTGCGAGAATTAGCTACGGATGTGAAGCTGTATTCCACTAGAAAACACCTTGAGGCAAATGTCAGTGATGAAGCACAGGTTTCTAAACACAGGTAACTGCTTTAGTGCGAGAATTAGCTATGGATGTGAAGCTGTACTCCACTAGAAAACACCTTGAGGCAAATGTCAGTGATGAAGCACAGGTTTCTAAACACAGGTAACTGCTTTAGTGCGAGAATTAGCTATGGATGTGAAGCTGTACTCCACTAGAAAACACCTTGAGGCAAATGTCAATGATGAAGCACAGGTTTCTAAACACAGGTAACTGCTTTAGTGCGAGAATTAGCTATGGATGTGAAGCTGTATTCCACTAGAAAACACCTTGAGGCAAATGTCAGTGATGAAGCACAGCTTTCTAAACACAGGTAACTGCTTTAGTGCGAGAATTAGCTATGGATGTGAAGCTGTACTCCACTAAAAAACACCTTGAGGCAAATGTCAATGATGAAGCACAGGTTTCTAAACACAGGTAACTGCTTT
The DNA here is from genome assembly GCF_019279795.1 of Protopterus annectens. Lineage (NCBI taxonomy): Eukaryota > Metazoa > Chordata > Ceratodontiformes > Protopteridae > Protopterus > Protopterus annectens. The sequence continues at coordinate 494,897,560 of NC_056735.1, read as the reverse complement.
AGTGCGAGAATTAGCTACGGATGTGAAGCTGTATTCCACTAGAAAACACCTTGAGGCAAATGCCAGTGATGAAGCACAGCTTTCTAAACACAGGTAACTGCTTTAGCAAGGATTGTTCTCTACCATCAGGTCATATTTATGGGCTGCAGCAGTGGAAAAGGTAATGGTTTGTTGTACAATAATTCCCAGCTGGAAACATTACTATGGGGAAGGAAGTCTGATACCGCACAACAGAGAACAGTCAGTCTACACACATCTACCCTTCTATCCTACTTTCATTGTCACAGCAAACATTTTTAATGAGCATCTTTTTTCAGCAGTGTCACTCAGCTTGCATTTTATGATTACATTTTTGGCGTGTTACATATATGTTCTGATGTTCTATCCCCCTTCATATATGCATTAGATAAAATACTGCAGTAAAGTGAGCACATTCTGTATATAATGTGTTTTCATTTGAAGGCTGCACATAAGTAGAACCCACTAGATGCTAAAGCTCAGTCTAAAAATGAATGATACTGGTTGGTGTTGTGAAGACCTACTCAGATAATCCCACTAATGCGAGGCACACTGTGTAGAAGAACACATACAAATTCACACAAAATAAAAAATCACTTTTTATATGGGGGTAGCATTTTTCCCTCCCAGCATCTCCCGTAACCTGCTGCATCCCACACTTAAATATAATCAGTGCTGAGGTTGTTGCATCTTGGGGAAATTGTTGCAGTGACTTTAGTGAATCAGCAGCTTGTGCAGTTACAGGTTTACAGGTGTTCACTAGGTGTGCAGCTTAGGAGACCACAGAGAAGCTAAGCCCAATTTTCCAGTTGCTCCAGATCATTGCCTGGTTAAGTGACTTGCACAGAGTGACACAGAGGACAAACAAAGGCTGAGGGAATCAAACCCAGGGCCCAGCATGTTAATAGTTCATAACCTGAGTCTTCTGCCGCAACTGTCAGCCTTGATCAATTAAGAATCATAGAACTGGTTTTCATGAAATTGTAGAATTCCCAAAAAACGTTTTGTGGGCAGGGTGATTAATTGTGTTGCACTGAGGCATAGAATCATATGCAAAGATAAGGAAATGGCAGGGAATTTTCATAAAATACAATTTACTATTACAAAAACTTTTTTTTAGTTTAAATCAAAATTGTAGTGGTGCTGCATTAGCGTTGTCGCCTCACAGCAAGACGTCGTGTTCTATTCTCAGCTAGAGCGTCTTCTGTGTGGAGGCATGTGTGAATGGGCGTGCCTTCGTTGAAGGTTGTGCATCAGAGCTGGTAACTCGGCACGTAAAAATCCACTACCAAACATTAGCGGACCGGAGTTCCACTGTGGCGACCCCTAACCGGGATAAGCCAAAAGACACAACAACAATCTTGAATTTGAACTCAGTCATAGTTTCAGCTTCTAAGTAACTGGTACCATGCCATTCCATCAGTGGGGTACCCTCTGACAGCAAACCTTTATAATATGAAGAAGATATGGAGAGTGCCCCTATTCTTAAAAACAATCCTTTAGAATTCTGAGGACGTTCTACTTCTTAGCAAATGTTGTTACATATATGACTTTTGTTGCAGGAACACATCTTGTGCATGGCTCATGTATTTTCCTTTACTGTTTTGTAATTGTACTAAATAATATTTATTAACTATGCTATACTATCCTAATGACCATTTACTAAATAAAATTAATCCTGCACAAAAAGAAGCTGATGACAAAAAGAAAAAAAAGCTGAAATGAAGAAACTGTGCAATCACTCTGAAAATAAGCTTCAGTAAAGACCTAATTTAATATTGGACACTTGAAATGTCATTTTGAACTAAATGAGAAGGAACTGTTGAAGGTTTAGAGCACTGAGAGTTAGAAGGTCACATTGAAAAATCAATCAGAAAAAACTAAATGAAAACTCCAGCCAAGCTAGAACTTCCAGTGAGTGACCTCCCAAACCTCCTGTAACAGAGGCACATGGGATATATGCAAATGACCCCTATGAACATCAGGTGTTTCAACTATTTGGCGTTTCTTATGCTTAGTCAAACACTCTGCTTATGCTATGCTGACGAGGTCATAACAAAGCCAAAATATGCGTATCCATAGCTAGTGGGGTTTGGCTTTATTGGCCTGAAATTGTCCATTAAAACGACTTCAAATATAAAAGTCATGGCCAGTCAGAATCGCCATATAGCTGAAACATCTGATGTTCATAGGGGTCACTTGTATATATCCCATGTGCCTCTGTTTGGGAGGTCACTCATTGGAAGTTGTAGATTGGCTGGAGTTTTCATTTACTTTTTTCTGAAAGGTTTAGAGCACTGGAATAAGATACTGTGATAGCAGGTAATTCAATATTCAGTAACTGCATCTTCACATACAGCTGAGAAAACATTTTATGATCGGTAAAAGTTAATTCAAAGAAATAAATATTATAGATAAATTTATATCTACGAGGCCCAAACAACATGTCCTGCATGGACCAACTCAAAGCCCTACCACTATACTCGGTATCCTACAGTCTGTTAAGAGATGGCCCCTGTTTGGCATACAAGGCATCCTCTGACCCAATGCCGATTGATTTACTGCACATCAGAAAGTCAAATAGCATCAGAAATACTTGGGTTAGGGCTTGACCTCTTCTGCAACATTAACAGAATAGTTTGGAGGGACAGGTATAACTCGCAGACTTTACCACTGCTGCGGAACAGACTCCCCATCCACATAAAACAAAGTTCATCCCTATCCAAATTCAGGTGCAACTTAGACCTATAGATGGGAAACAGAAAATTTACCTCAGGACTGCCCCCTGTACTACTAATGAACAGATGCTGCTCCTAAATGCATTATTTCATGTATGGGTCCCCTCCAGTTTATCTATAATATGATCCCTGTTATTCCCAATAGGGGTAATATATAATTATCAACCATAGGATGGGTAAGGCCAATCTCTAACTAAATGGGATAGGTTAATTCAAGCACAAAAAGAGAAACTGGCTAGACATTAAAATGGCCCTCAAGGGCATCTAGCCTAGTACTTACCTGTGTGAACCTGTGGCCAAGGACAACCACAAGGCATTCTTTAACTATGCCAGCAAAATTAAAGGCAATACACAATTGTGTGTAGAGCTCATTGTAAATGGAGCCACCTATACTGAGCCAGAAGATATAGCAAATCTACTGGCCGATAAATTCAGCTCCAAATTTACCCCTCTCCCCTCCCCCCTCAACCTTCCCTCAGGAAATACCATCAAATATGACTCCCCTGCTATCACTAGGGAACAGGTCCTTAATGATTTCACTAAGGCCAAAAACACTGCATCAATAGGCCCAGACAATATCCCAGGATGCCTTTTAAATAGCATGAAACATGACCTATCAGGAACTCTGGAATTGCTATTTAACTATAGCCTCCAAACAGGCTTTGTGCTTCACGAATGGAGAACAGCTATAGTCATACCTCTGCACAAAGGTGGGCCATCTACAGACCTATAAGTCTCTCTATTCTTCTATGTAAAGCCATGGAAAGAATTATCATGGACATGATCAATAATGATATAGTAAACCTCCAGACACTGGATCCAAATCATTTTAGTTTCATCAAGGACAGATCATGCCTACTCAACCTGGTGGACTTCTTTGAGAAGGTCAGCAAACAAATGGATGAGGGCAAAATGGTTCACACTGCCTACCTTGACCTGGCCAAGGCATTTGACACAATACCCCACTCAGCCATTGTTGACAAACTCAAGAGGTTAGGTACAAACCTGTATGTTACCTATGGCTAGCCAACTGGCTCTCAGACACGACCCAGCAAGTTAGAACTGGGGAGTCCACCTCTACAAAGAGGCCAGTCACAAGTGGAGTCCCTCAGGGATCAGTCCTTGGACCACTCTTTTTTGGAATTTACTTCTCTGAAGTCAAGGCCAATGTCAGTGGTCTCTGGCTGACGAAATTTTCAGATGATTGCAAATTAGGAACTGTCACTGAATCCTACACTAGCACAAATGTTCTCCAGGAGGGGCTGACACAGACAAACAACAGATGTCAGAGCCATGGACTAAAATTAAATGCCAAGAAATGCATAATAGTTTCCTTCGTGAAGTCATCCACCCCGGGTGACTATCATATCAACAACACACCCCTTACAGCTGACCCAGTAGTCAGGGTCTTAGGGAAACACATAGATAGTAATTTAGCCTTTGACCATCGTGTGTCTACAGCTGTGAGGAAATCATTCTATGTTGCACAACTTATAAACAAAGGTATGGCATCTAAGTCCAAGGAAGTCATTGTTGCACTGTATTAGGCATTTGCAGACCTATCATTGAGTACAGTGTACCCTTTGGTATGTACCTAACCTGGCATATCCAACAATTGGAATGTTCACAGAGGTTTCTCACTATAAGAATACAGGGCTTAAGTAAAATGTTCATTGCAGACTGTCTCAATGCTCTATCTCTGTATTCTGTCTCCTACAGGCCTTTGAGGGGAGATATATGCCTGTCATACAGGGCATTCTCAGACCCTACTCTGATGGACCTCCTACATATCCGCAAAACAAACAGCACCAGAACTACTCATTCTAAAGACTTAAGACTGGGATATAAATAGGACCTGCTGGAGAGACAGGTATGTATCCCAGAGATTACCCTGTCTCTGGAACAGCCTCCCCATCCATGTGAAGCAGAGTTCCTCCTTAATCCAATTCAAGTGCAACCTGGACAATTGCATGGGAAACAGGAAGTTCATCCCTGGTTTGGCAGCTATGTCTCTAATGGAAACAGGCAACCTGTAAATGGTTTATCTCCCCAGGCCCTAGCTTGTAAATGTTTCATCTCCCAAGCCCCTGCCTACACTTATCAAGGGTATCAGGACTTGTCAGAGATTTGGGATGCATGACTAGGCTTAAAAAGGCCCTTGTGGTCATTAGCCTAGTAAACACCTATGAAACTATGAACCTATATATCAATACATCATTAATGATTAAGATAGAGCAGAAAAACAAGACTGAGAATATATTAACATGCACGGATAGGAATTCTATGAATTGTCCCAGCTCATGACGCTATCATAAACAAAAGGTTAGACACCATACTCTGTAGTATCAGCCTTAATGTACACCTCAAATAATCCTACTATAGCAAATGTGACCTCATTATAAGTCACTCAAGCTACACTGCAGAGACAGATCAGCTGCCCGACCAACAAACTAACTTCGTATGTCTCCACTTGCATGAGGCAGAAGCTAAGAAGTAATTAATTTATAGAATTCTACCCATAGATGTTTCATTCAGTAAAAAATGCATGCTTTAGATTTCACTATCATTTCTGACATCAATTTACAGCAAAAAGAAAAACATATGACTTGGGGAATGGTTGATGAATTTCACCATACTGCTGTCTGGTACACTAGTGACTGAATGTATTTTTTTATGAACAGCTGTTGAATTAAAAGACTGATCTGCTGTACTGTATATATTTAAATTAATTCTTATTTATTCTTAACAAAGTATGACATGTTTCATTGTGTTTATTTCTACAGATGTATTTGAAGGTAATGTATGAATATGCTATGTACAATGTCAGCTGCTTATTCTGTTTTCTGTATTTTAAGCCTACTGGGCTGAGTTTGAAATAGGTCAATATGATTCAGTGCTCTACCCCAGTTAAAATAACACAAATAAGTATAAAAATAAACTAGCAGAGCATACATATTGCTAACAGTGTGTCACTTTGGTCAAATCTTTCCTTTATGCTAAAAACATCACTGGAGGTCATTCTTAGAAAGTGAACCTTTACAGTCTTAGTGTATCTGTTTGACAAACTAAATAAGTGCATTCATGTGCATATGGATAAGTGCATGTGCATATGGATAAGTGCATGTGTATATGGGTAAGTGCATGTGTATATGGATAAGTGCAACTGCATATGGATAAGTGCATGTGTATACGGATAGGGGCATGTGTATATGGATAAGTGCATGTGTATATGGATAAGTGCAACTGCATATGGATAAGTGCATGTGTATACGGATAGGGGCATGTGTATATGGATAAGTGTATGTGTATATGGATAAGTACATGTGCATATGGATAAGTGCATGCATATACAGATAAGTGCATGTGTATATGGATAAGTGCATGTGTATATTTTTTTTATTTTTACATTTGTTAACCGGGATAATCCGACTGGATATATGTCCATTTTCAGCAGAGGCCCAGGGAGAAAAGCTCCTTACAATAGAAACATAACAATACACAGCAAGCAAGGTATCAATTAGTAACAATACATAGTATGATTTTGTGATATAATATTTACAGTAAGATAGAGAGGTTACAACAGGGCATCATTTTTTTTTTTTTTTAGGGTTAGAAGTTGTCAATTCTAAGAGTGTCAAATTTCATATAAGGAGAATCAGGAGTGTGGATGTTGTATTAACTAGAAGGAGACATTTACGAATTTATATTTGTTTATATCCATATATCCATATTCATATATTACTACATAGCTATTTTTCTGCATAAGAATGATGATTTAAGAATAATCCCATGAGCATTCAGCTGAAGAATTATGTTTGACTAAGTCATCTGCTGGCAAGGTAATTAAAAATTACCAAACAAAAACAGGCTTGTGAAAAATGAATAGGACTTATGCGAGTGTTAATGACAAGTTAACATATAAATAATCAAAACATTGGGAGGAATTTAATAAAGCCTACACTGTGTTTTTTTTCCATGTAGGCATTGTGCAGCGCTGCTAACACTGCTGCGAACATTTTTATATTCATTAAACACTGCTGAGCTGTGTGCACGAGCCCACCAACATGAAAAATTCAGTGGCATGCAAATCACCCCATAAGCAGGTGAATCTCATGCAAATGAGGCAGGTAGAGCGATCCAGCAAGCAGAGAGGCAGCACTGGAGACCCTGTGTCAGTAGTGTACATAAAAAAATTCTGTGTGCAGGACTGTAGACAGACAAAAGGGGCTGTATAAATGTAGGTAGATAAGACAGAAATGGCATATTACACACAGGTATGAGCAAAACTATCCTCCGTGTGTTCCAAAAGTTACAGTAAATATGTTAAAATAAACTTTTTTTAATAATCTTGGCATGTTTGCCCAGCATGTTGCAATGCACAAACATGCCTTATTAAAAAAAAACTTGGAAAAATCAAATATTAATATCATGAGACAGAAATGTATTACAGGACAATGCTCACAGTATCTACAACGGTGCATTGGTGCTATTGCTAGTGTGGAAGGGCTTGGAAGTGTGTAGTATCCAGGTTGTGAGCAGAGACACCTATGCAAATGAGATGAAGTTACTGAATAGCATAACGGGGTAATTGTGTACGCAGATCCCCTCTGTGTAGGCAGAGAACCATGTTGGTGTCCACAGAGGAGGTAGCTGATATCAGGAGAGAGTTTGTCTACTAACTTCTGAGCTGATTGGAGCATAGCCGCTGCTGTTTGCATGGCTCGCTGCTATTCTGAGCTTGCAAGTGTGAGGGGGAGTGTGCACTGATTGCTAAGCATTGTTTACCTATGGGGAGCTCATTTGCATGGTGGGCTGCAGTGCTCACAGTATTTAAAAGGCCAATGATGTATTAATTAGTGGTGATCCTTGCTTAACTTAGACTAGGGCTATTAAATTATGTCAATGATATATTAGGCAGGTGCAATGCATGATAGGTAGCCTTTCACGCAGGTGGCACCTACAGTAGAGCACTATAAAGTATGCATACACCCTACAATCTGATTTTTCCCCCATACTCTGCACCACTGCAGTACAGACTTGGGAATTTTAACTGAAAAAATGATAGGGGCTGCTGCAGGGCTGCCACATTTGTATGTGTTAGATTCTGAAGTCACTGCTGCTGCTGCTGCTGACAATGGACCTAGGCAGATAAGGAGAAGAGTGTTCAGGCCCAGGCTAACCTTCCAGGAACTAGATGAGCTAGAGATTGTAGAGCACTACAGGGTGGACAGGGACATACTACAAGAACTCAGTGAACTTTGCCACCCTCAACTCAGGCCCAGAGCCAACAGAGGGGAACCCAACCCAGTGGAAACAAAGGTATGTGTAGCCCTTAGGATAATAGCCACAGGTACCTTCCAAAGACCAACTGGGGACATGATGGGGGTCTTACAGGCATCAGCCTCCAGGGTACTCCACCAGTTCCTGGATGTCATGCCACCACATGCCAGTGAGCACATATATTTCCCCTCACTCCTGAGGTGAGAGCCTGTAATATGCAGCACTTCTACCATGTAAGCACACTACCCTGAGGTACTGGGTGCCATAGATTGCACTCATATACACATCAAGGCACCACCCATCAAGGAGGTTAGACTCTATGTCAACTATAAAGGGTACCATCAACTGCCAGGTCATGTGCAATGCCCAGGGCATTATCATGAATGTGTGTGCTGGCAGCCCTGGCATCTATTATGGCTCCCATATCTAGCATGCATCACAGCTGTACCAGATGTTCACTGGGGGGACATCCCACATGACCATTTAGTGGGGGATGCTAGCTATGCACTAAAACTGTGAATGATGACACCCATCAGAAATGCACACACATCCATGGAGAAATGTCATAATGAGGCACATGCACAAACTAGGAACATCATAGAGCAAATGTTTGGGTTGCTGAAGTCACAGTTCCAGTGCCTTGATATATCTGGTGAAGCCCTGCAGAACTGTCCAGCCACATGTGTACATATATTCACAGTATGTGCCATGCTACACAATATGATCCTGTGGAAGTAGTTGCAGCAGGATCAGCATAGGGAAGGGATACACAGCCCCCCACCAGTGCCTAGGTCACCACAGCCACACTCACAGGAGGACTCAGAAGAGGATCTCCCTGATGATGTCCCTGTAGGCAGACGTAGGCATGCCCAGTATGCCCTGGCATTGGCTAAGAGACAATGCATAGCTCATTCACTGAAAACCTAGGGCCCCAGGAACTGACACCTTACTCCTATTCCCATACATACAGTATATTAAAATAGCTGATGCCAAGCAACCAACCCAACCTGTACCTATCCATGTATTGGCTGTGTACCACTTGAATCACACAGAGTCAGCACTGAACTACAGTTCTGTTAACTGCTGAATTCTCAAGGTAAGTCCCTGACCTACACACTAATTGTAAGGATTGCTATAAGAAGGTATTGTATGTATGGATCTGCTGCTGTTATGCAAGGAAATATAGTGGGCTATTTGGTCAGAGTTAAAATCCCCATGGGACAACTGATACCCAGTCCAATAGTATGTGCTCCTTAATTTTCACGAGGCCTCATGGTTGGAATATTCACAACATTAGGCAAGGGAGATGTTAAACAGTGAGCACACATGATATTTGGACTACTGGCTACCCAAGCTGATTATGTGCTGTTTTTCCCCCACCCCCAACACAGCAGTGTATCAATATAACCCCTTTAACAGAAAATCAGCTTTGGTATAGCAATGTACCAGTCAATCTCAGGGCTGTAACATAGATAGCGCTCACACATTGTATGTCTCTCTGCATGCAGGATAACAATGTACATGTGTATGTTGTTGATTGTGTGATGGATGACCCCTCTCTTCACTGAATGTCATACTTTCCAACCTCTTAGTGCAAGAAATCAGGACAAAGCCAGAAAGACTGGGGGGGCAGAGTTTAAATATTGGTCACATAAACCTAGACAGTTGCTGGAATTAAAGGTATTGCAGTAGTACATATTTTCTGATAGATATAAAGTTTGACACACAATTGTTTGTCTGTAGTTAGTAGAATGTATTGATGTCAGCATTCAGTAAAGCACCAGAAGACCACGTATGTGTGAGGAACAGGCCAAACATATGTGGCAAAACTCTGGAGATTCTGTGAAAATCAGGACAGTTGAGAGGTATGCAGACTATCAGTCTGTTGGTGGTGTAACATTACCAACCTCAATCACATATTTAGTACAGAAAACAGCTGGGGAATGCTGTGGACATTTTGAGTGAAGTGCAGTACTGCAGAAACAGGGGCAGGTGTGAATGTCTGTAACATACAAAATCCTGGACTGGAATACAGGTAGGTGTGGCCTGGAGTCACATTATAAGTACTGACAGTCCCACTTGGCATGCCCGTACACTTAGTGAAAATGAGTGCAATTCTGTTGGCCCTTCATTGAAATGACCTGTTATGTATAAATGTCTATACATACAGACATATACATATAGATATTCGTCTGTCAGTATCTTTCTCTGACATGCATAGTATATCTATCATGATGTAGTGTCAAATAGATATATACTGATATATATATATATATATATATATATTTATATATATATATATATATATATATATATATATATATATATATATATATATATATATATATATATATATATATATATATATATATATATATATATATATATAGCTATGTATATATATATATATATATATATATATATATATATATATATATATATTAAAATGATAGACTCCCCCAAATATCTACAGAACACATATACATATCATACACACACAACTACATTTATATAATGTATATATACATCCCTGTTATATACAGAAATATGTGTGTGGATGTCTGCATTGTCCAACATACTCTAATAATGGTGAGTAAACTGCACTATCACACAGCCATAATGTTGCTCAAAAGATCTGAATTAAGGGTGCAACAGTACAAAATCCACTTATCTACATACCCTATTGTTGAATGTCTCCATGTAGACAGACACAGGTAAGCAGGTGGTGTAATGTATAATGGTTTCAACTCATGTATGGACATGGCACATTGTCCATGCCCTCAGTGTCACCTATCTAACTGCAAGCAGCCACATATGGTTATACTGGTAACTGTAGACACATAGCTAGATTAACATCAGTTATCTCACTGCTAGGATATTAGATGCAGATAACAGTATGGACCAATATCAGTCTGCAGACCACAGATGCTGTTCAACACAAGCCTAGTTTGTGTAATGCACAAATACTATGCCTGCAATCACATATACAACAGACTTAACCTTTGGTGCATGCAATAAGTACTGTCATCTATAGTGTAGGGGTTCCAATCTCACTGCAGCCCCCTCGGCGTGTGTGTGTGTGTGTGTGTGTGTGTGTGTGTGTGTGTGTGTGTGTGTGTGTGTGTGTGTGTGTGTGTATATGTGTGTGTGTATACCCCTTCAAAACAAAGGACATGTCCTGCTGGTCAGTCCAGCAGCAATAATTATGCACTTTTTGGGCCCATCACATGCTGCTGGCTTCCAAACTGCCCTCTTCTACAAGGCCTGATAATATCAGCCACCTTAAGACTACCAACTGACAGGGTAGTATCAGACGTAAGCCGTGGCACATGTGATAAGTACTGTGTGTGTAATACTGAATAGGTAGGGGTTCTAATCTCACTCCAGGCTACTTGGTGAGTGCATGTGTGTGTACTCCTGCAAAACAACTGCCATGCCCTCATGGGCTATCCACCTGCAATGGTTATGCACTTTTTGACCCTGCAAGTTGCTGCTGGCTTCCACACTGCCCTATTATATAAGGCCTGATGATGTCAGCCACCTTAAGACTACCAGCTGACAGTATAGTATCAGATGTAAGACCTGGCACGTGCAATAGGTACTATGATGTATAGTATATAAGGCTAGATAGGTAGGGGTACTAATCTCACTATGCCCAACATGGTGAATGTGTATATCCATATGGCATACATATGATAACCTTTGTAAAGTAGACATAGTTAGTGTATTGCATCATTTTATTTGTAGTGGGTGATGTGGTTCCCCCAAATGACTGACCACAATAAGACTTGCAGATATCAAGAAGCATTATATGTTCTAAACTGATAGTACTAGCAGACAATAGTTGTGTTGTGTGCATTGGGTACTGTGATCTGTAGTGTGCACCAGTACATAGGTAAGTGTTCTAATCTACATACAGCCAACTTGCAGTATGTGTGTGCCTTGGAATTTCCTGTATGCAGTGAGTGGAAGTAGTACTAGTCTGAATGTGGCCATGTTTGTGTGTGAGGCTGTTACAGCAATATACATCATGTCATGGAGCCATAGGACATGGGAACTTAAATAGCATAATGGCCATACAGTCCTCACAATCAGAGACATCTGTATACCCCTCGGTACAGGACAAGCACATATTGCTCCAGTCCAAGAATGACTCAGGCAGATGCCGTATGTTGAGATGACGGTCGACCAGCCAAACAGATAGCATGTGCTGAAGTGCACTGAGGTGCTCTGTGTACCATTAGGCAGGGTCTGTTTCAAGGGTGTGTTTATGTCTGCTAGACAAATGTCTCCCACAAGCATGTAGTACTAACATCACATAGTAGGTTAATGTCCTTACAGTGAGTCATCCATCTACTATGCTCCCTACAGATAGGCAGCATATGCACTCCAGCAAAGTCACACCTTGCCCTGTAGCAGACCTTATCAGAAATTATGAATGAGTACAATGACCGTCGCTATTGTCCTTGGTAGACTGTCATACAGATGTGAACCTATGGAGCTATGCACGTATACTGCTGTACCTTGGTGAAGTCATATTTCTGCTGTGCTGCCATGCCATGCTGTGCCGCATCACTGCTGCCATGTATCCATAGGTTATTCCCACAGACTCCTGGAACAGAAACATACACAAGTCCATGACATACCTGTCATTGTGTAACAATGCTGCCAGTACAACATCATACAACATAAGGCCCACAAAAGTATGTTGTGTACTCATGACACATGCCAGGATACAGTGAATGTTGGTGACCACTACAAGTGGCATGGCAAAACAATAGTGCATTACACAATACATGTCAAGTAATATAGTCACCCTGTGCATCAGACATATAGCTTAATTCCCCTGCATTGATGGGAAAGATGACAGGGATGTGGCACAGGTATCATCACTTGCACAGGGTGATGTGTGGGGGTGCTGGAGGATTGGGCTGACCCAAATGGTTGACAGCATGTGAGTGAGTCTGGAAGGGGAGCAGGTTAGATGGATCATGGAGAGGTGCCATGTGTGTCTGCAGGTGACTTGCATGTGACAGTGGTGTTTGAGTGTGTGCATGTACACAGTCAAGCTCAGTGCTAGCCCTACAAGTTTGTATCTTGAACAGCTATAGACCATACATGGTAGTGTTGACAGTTCACCATCTCTGGCCCTGAACATGGGAAATGGCTATGACAGGAGTTGCAGTGGTTCATAGGATCATAGGTAGGTACTAGGCTATCGGCCCTGGGGCCTATGCAAGCCCAGCCAAAAAGGTACCCTGGCTTTTGCCACCCAAGAAAATTATTCTCCTATGCCACTGTCGAGCAGAGCCACAGAGGTGATCCCCGGGGTGAATTTCCTATTTCCCATCCAATCATCAAGATTCTTCTTGAGGAGTGCTAATGAGGAGCTTTGTTTGATCTAGATAGGTAGTTTATTCCAAAGTATGGAAAGTCTCTGGGACAGGAATCTATCCCTCCGGCATGTTCTGTTTATTGTGGTGACAAGGTTTAGGTCCCTAGAGCGTGTAGCTTGGAGGAATTGGGATTTCTTTAAGTGGAGCATGTCCAACAGCTCTGGGTTTGACATAGCTTTGTATGTTAGGCAGAGATCACCTCTGAGTAAGTGATATGCGATGGAGTAAAGCTGGAGTTTTTTGAGACGGTCTGCATAGGGCATCTGTTTGACGCCGGTAATCCTCTTTGTGAGGTATTTCTGCCGCCTTTCCAGTTGTTGTAGATTGTCTTGTGAGGTACATACCAAAAGAGGTGTTGTTCTCTATAATGGGTCTAATGAGTGATGAGTAGAGGGGAACAATGACCTCTTTTTTTCTGGATGAGAAACCTTTTGTGATGAGGTGTGCCACATAGAAGGATTTCCTGACTACTGTGGAGATATGATTCTCAAAGGAGAGACTACTGTCCACCTGTGTCCCAAGGTCTCTTATCACACTTTCGGTGTTAAGTATACTACCGCCTATGTTGTAGTTCATGGGTACAGAGTTTTTACCAAAGAAGATGACAATGCACTTGAGCTTGAGGCCATGGCTTTGACACCAGGCATCTGTCTCAGTGAGGCCCTTTTGTAGGATGTCCACATTGTTAGGAGTTTTGATTATGGCTCCTAGTTTGCAGTCATCTGCGAACTTAGTCAGCCAAAGACCTTCTGTGTTAGCCTGTACTTCAGAGAAGTAGATACCAAACAGGAAAGGACCCAGGACTGAACCCTGTGGTACTCCACTTGTCACTGGTCTGAAGTCAGATTTGAAGTCTGCTACTTTCACAGTGTGGATTCTGTCAGTGAGCCAGTTGGCAACCCATCTTGTGACATAGGGATTTATACCTAGTTTAGTGAGTTTATCTATAATTCCAGAGTGGGGGATGGTGTCGAAAGCCTTGGAAAAATCTAGATAGGCTGTGTGAACCACCTTACCCTTGTCTACGGCTTTGGTGACTGCTTCAAAGAAGTCTATCAGGTTTAGGAGACATGATCTGCCTTTTACAAACCCGAACTGGGTGGGGTCCAGAGTTTGAAGATTACCAATGTCTTTGTTTATAAGTCCCATGATGATATGTTCCATGGCCTTGCAGACCAGGCTCGTCAGGCTAATGGGGGCGGTAGTTCCCGGGGTCTGTGGTGGCTCCCCCCTTGTGGAGTGGGATAACCATTGCTGTGCGCCTTTCAGCAGGCACAAAGCCTGAGGTGAGGCTATGATTGAACATGGTACTTAGATGGGGTGCCAGTTCGTTCTGTAGTTCGTGTAGAATGCAGCCTGGGATGTTGTTTGGTCCCATGGATGCTGTGTTCTTGGCTTTGGAGAGTGTGTTTTTTACCTGTGCAGCCATGATTACAGGAACTTTGCATTCTTCTGGTATAGAGATGGGCTCTTTAGGGGGTGAGAGGGAGGTAAAGTTAGCACTGAACCTATCTGCCAGGATGTCGGCAATATCAGTTGGGTCTGTATATTTAGTGCCATTGTGCTGTAACTCAGAGCAGATCTGAGTGTTGCTTTGTGGATGTCTTTAGAATCAGTGGCAATTTTGTTTTCATAACTTGCTTTGGAGGATTTTATCAGGGATCGCAGCTTCTTACTGAGGCTGCCAGGGAGCTCCTCCACTCGCGGGATTTTACTCTCTTTTGAAAAAGTTTCTTCCTTCTGTTGTACAGTTTTTTTATGGCAAGGGACCACCAGATTGTCTTCCTTTTTTTCAAGGATAGCGTCTTGGTTCTGTTTGGGATAGCATGATCCATGCACTCATGTAAGTGCTTATAAGGTGCAATTGTGTAGGATTCAGTAGTCGTAACTGTATTGTCCATCTGCATGGGTGTCATGAAGTTCACCACTTCTGTCTTAAGCATGAAGTTGGCACCGCCATGCCCAAGGTCAGACATGGTGCTAGTACCTAATGGTGATTATTCTCTGCTGGGACCGTATCCCCCACAGGACCACTAAGGACCACTTGCCCATGGCCTGCTATGTTGTGTTGTGGACAGCATACTCCCCTCTGTAGCTCTTGATGTACTGCCACTATGGGAGCATGACTGCGCATGACCGTGTGGACTCTCAGCAGTTGG
This sequence comes from Protopterus annectens, assembly GCF_019279795.1. Classification (NCBI taxonomy): domain Eukaryota; kingdom Metazoa; phylum Chordata; order Ceratodontiformes; family Protopteridae; genus Protopterus; species Protopterus annectens. The sequence continues at coordinate 494,881,969 of NC_056735.1, read as the reverse complement.
TACTGCTGACCTACATCCAAAGGTCTGACACCCAACTCCAACCACACATTCCAGCAGAGACAATGTGTGGTCCAAGCCAGACACTGTCTCAGCCCACTGTCTGTCCACTGAATCAATCCAGGGTTTCCCCAATGCAGTAGAGGCAGTCATGGATGTCAGACTGTGCTGCATCCATAATCCTAAGCATATGTCTGGTGTTCCATTCAGAACATGCCTGTGCCTCCATGATGGCCTGAATCATGTGCTGAGCCACCCGTGATGTCACACCTGCAACAGGTGGTGGACAGACAGCAGTCCTCCTATGAGCACCCCTGTCAATCCGCCTGTGTGGGACCTTGCCAGCTGTCTGGGTATGGCCAGTATCTACACTCACTAAAGCCATAGTTGCCACACTGGCCTGTTCAATAATGTTTCCACCATTTGACTTTCCAGTACTTGAGGCCTGTGGGGACTGGGTATGTGTGGGCATACTGACTGCATGCGGTGACAATGGGAGCAGAATAGGGATGTCATCCTCTGGGATAGATTAAGCCCCTGACAACCTCATCTGTGCCTCACTGTGACAACCATCAACATCAGAGTCCGAAGAGACACTGACATCAGGTTGAGTGGGGGAGAGACCCCAACCCCCCAGTCACCTTTGGAAACCAAGACAAAAGCAGTACATTACTACCTGCACTATTATGCATGGAATATCCACAAAGAGTCATAATAATGAGGATCCACAACTGCATTACCTGTCTCACATCTTCTCATCTCCGCTTTTATGCACAACAAAATACACATTTGACGCAAGGCCTTTATAACAAGCACATCAGGTACATCATGTGACACTTGACCAGTATAATGTACCTTTTAGGTATGCAGTATGACACTATACCTGATAAAACAACACATAAAACCCAGTACAACTATCTTAACAAATATTTTCAAATACAAATTTCAGTGCCTAAGGTATGTACCATTGACGTTTCAGTTTTTACAAGTCCTGTTGGATTAATTGCCTCATGTACACTAGGAGGCTTGCTCACTCTGAACTATAACTGGAAAAGTGTTTCTGCTCACTGAAGCTACACTCCTGTGATTACCCACTCTAGGAAACATTGGTAACTGTTCCAGATTTACAGATTGGAACATCCAAACTTTCTACTCTGGTTGCACACAAGTGTGTATATGGAATTATCCTGGTAGTATATATATATATATGTATATATATATATATATATATATATATATATATATATATATATATATACATATATACATATATGTTCCATAGAAAAACAGTATGCAGGACCATGGCCTTGGACAACTCCCGATGGACCTGTAAAAAGGTGAGGTGAGGTAATTTCAGTACCACCGCATGTTACAGCACTGCAATGTAATACCTGCATATATCTCACATGTACAGTAGCTACTGTGTTACTTGATGTATTGGTGACATTCTGAGCATGAGTGTACAACTGAGCTTAACCTCCCCCCCACAGCACATAGATCTGACACCCAGGTAAAGGTATGTACAGCCTGACAGAATGACTGTACAGTATTATAATGGTGATCACAGTAAGTTTACCTGCACGCTCCTCTGCTGTGGACACCGTGGTACTCACATCCACGATTTATGGTGTGATGGATGCTTGGGAGCTGTTTTGTGTCCCTAAGTTTGCCAGGAATTCCTTAGTGGCCGTGAATGGTTGTTCCCCTTCAGGCCCTCCACCAGTGATGACACAATCTCTGTCTACATCAGCTGCCCTTCATCGTGTAGCATTCACCATGTCTGTAGCACAGTGTCAGTAGCATTCACCATGTCTGTAGCACTGTGTCAAACCTGCTCATATGTCCTGGCTGGTGGGCAGTCTCATTCACATGCCCAACAAGGTCTTCCCACAATGCAGTCCACTGTTCCCTGTTATGCATCCCCCTGGGTAGGAGGATGTGATGATGATTCCATAGTCCTTGAAGTATTAGTCCATTCTTTGCATCTGAGAAGGGACATACCATCTAGTCCTGAAACACACCAAAAGGGAAACACATTACAGGATCAAATACATGGATGTCCACTATGTACAGATACAGCAAGAACAAAATGGCTGGCACTATCCACTGCTTGCTAACACATGTCATACCCCACAGTGTGACAACATACTACATGTGTGGACATAACAAAGATAGTCTCATTACTGAGGTAGTTCCCTGTGTGCCATGAGAGATTTGGTTGTATGATTATACACCCAATGCTCTGGTCCAGTGTGGTGCGTCCCCTAAGGTCAGCCACCCAATAATATGTCACAAGACCAATGCCAGAAAAATAGCAGTGTGTTATTATGACCACTATATAGGGACAGTTCAACAACACCAGTTTGCCACAATGACAAAAGACAATGAAACCCTGATATAGCGTATGTCCCCTGTATGTATATGACAGCAGGGTATCAATAACATGTCATTACCATAGGTCTAAGGCAGGCCTACTGCTGTAATACCTATTCCCCATACCTCTGTCCTCCCATCTGCATCCTGTTATGCACAAAAAACAGTTACATACTTGGTAGAGTGTAGTACTCCTCTGTTGAAATGTGCTATTAGCAATGTTTCACAAAGGTGTGCTGTGTGTGAGGAAAGTCTCATAAAGAATGTTTACCCAAAACCAGCTGCTTGCATTTTAACATGCTTCTCATTAGCAGGTAATTGCCTCTACATCTGTGACTCTGATATGCTAATTGCAATAAAAACAGTTGCACTATCATTAACTAATGACATGCAATTGCTATGCAATATATAAGGCTTTCATGTAGAACAGGGCCCATTTCTTGGCTGTTTAGATAAACATTACTGGGGTGAGAAGACTACATCATCGCAGAGGGTAGGTCTGTAGCAGAAACATTTACACAGAGCTGTGTGTACCACAGGCTGCAATTGCTGCTGTAGGTAATAGACATAGACAGAGTGTGTGAACACTTTGGAGGACAACAAGCTGTAGATGTATCTGCATCAGCTGTGTTAGCCTTGTTGTAGAGGCAGAGCCAGGGTGAGGGTACCCTTTACACTCCAATTATGGCAAGTGTTTAAGGTACATATGTCAGGCAAGTGTGTCAATAACAAAGTACTAGGTGACATATAGTAATACTATACAGAAATGTGGTGTGTCCCTACCTGCAGGCCTGTGAGACATGAGAGTAGAACCCAATAGGTGTGACTTAAGGGGACATCTACAAATAATGTAATAACTGACTGCAGCAACTTAGTACAGACATGCAAGGGATACAGCCATACTGGGATTACGCAGCTTTATTTAAGAATCAACAATGGTGATGAACACATTCTTGGTATTGATGTTTACATTCTGTGAAATCTAAACCCTGGTCATATTATGGGCTACCTCACCCATATATTTGTTGTGTTCCTTGTGAGAGAGAAAATGTGAGCATTACTTGACTGATACTGAAAGTTTAGTGCTACATACCACAAGATTTGAAACCAGGACTGTGTGTGACAAAATGTACTGCATGCAAAGCATTTAACAGACTGAACTACTAAGTCACTGCTGATGATTGAGTGACTGATACTTACCTGGAGATCACCTGGAACTATACTATGATTTGAGCAATACAAGTTACAGGACATTCATCAGGCATTCTATCACTATTACAGTGTTATGCTAGACTGCAGTGACAATAGAGCATGCATGCATGAAATACAACCATACTGCATATATTAAAAAGCTGTATTTTATAATCAACAATGCTAGTGAACACATTTTATTGTTATTGGTTTGAAATATCTGTGAAGTCCACACACAATATCTTCCAATGGACTGGGCTACCTCACCCATATATCTTTATTACTTGATGTCTGAGGAAGAGAGAGCATTATGTGACTGACATTGGCCTGGAGACAGTCTTGGACAGTACTAAAAGTTAAGCAATGCAGTTTGCAGGCCATTAGATTTGCTGGCTACAGCTATTACAGTGTTATACTTGACTGCAGCAACCTTAAAATAAACAATCAATGCATATAGCTCTACTGCAATGGTCTTGACAACACAATCCTGCTGAACAACATTTTGCTTACTGTTATTGGTATTGCTATTGTTTTACTGAAATACAATTCTTATTATTCATTTATTGCATTACAGCTCTACAGCTCTAATTGCCCCTTTATTGCACTACAGTTCTACTTTCCCATTTATTGCACTACACTTTTTCTTGTGTATACGTTATTGTGTAAATGCTTTAAGCTTTCTTGCTTATTGCACTGCAGTTGGCATACTAAATTCATATTTACCACTCTCACAGCACAACCTGGCCAGGCACTCGGCATAGGACTCGACATTGTGAACCCTCGCAGCTGCAGCTTTTGGGAAAGAAGCACACCATTATGGACACCAGTTTTGCAGACATTCAGCTTGCATTTTGGTTAGACAGAGGAAGACATGCTTACATACTTGTAGGGCATTCCCATCAGGAGCCTTCTGGACCCAGGTGTCCAGAGTTCCCCTCTTCTTCCTTTTCAGGTCACCATAATGGTGCTGACACTGCTCACTTGTGCGGGGGATACCAGTAACACTGGTGAGTTCCATGTCTAAACTGGCCTCCACCTTACAGTCTGAGTCCCAGAATCCACCCTGCATCAGCAGGGGGTTCATGGTTTTTAACAAGGAGCCCGACCATGACCCTGGACTCCTGAATGCCCCACCTCAGTGCCTGAAAGCACACACCTTCGCCAACACCACCAGCCATACGAACAGTTGATTGAACTCCAATGACTGTTGCAGAATTCCTGCCTATTAGGCTTAATATAGGCTGTTTTCCCACCCTTACAGATCATTGAGCAACATTCAAAAAAGTGCCACATCGCTTAGCAGTGCACAAACCAGCTAAATGAACCCAAGCAGTGCAAAAACTCACAGAATTGTGGTTTTAGCAAGGTGTAGCACCATGCAAACATTGGTAGCCATTAGCATGTTTATGCACTGCTTAACTTGAATGAGCAGTGCTTAGCAGAGCACAGCAGTGCCAAAATTCAGAATAGTTTCAAAAAAATTAACAAAAATATTACATTCGTTTACAGTCATATTCTGCCTGTTATGGACTCAAACCCAGGACCTACAACATAAAAGACCATAACTCTACCCATGTAGCTAGTTGCATGTCATAAAATCTAGTATACCTTCACATATACTACTATGCTACCTGTTAGTCTTGGTGAGAACCACTCCGCATTGCGCAAACACGCTTAAACACACCTATAAATAAATAATTAATTATATCTGGTTTCTATTTTTAGATATCTGGCAAGTGTTGGCCATGTATGTATGGGCTCTGCTCATCAATGCTGTGCTCTGAACTGCGCCTCCCAAAAGTAAATTTAACATAAAAAAATTATGATAATTAATTATATCCAGTTTCTGTTTTTAGATGTCTGCCAGGTGTCAGCTGTCTATATGTGACCACAGCTTGGCATTGCTGCACTCCACAGGGTGCAGGCAGTAAATAAAAAAAAAAATACATCATAAAAATGACTTATTAGATAGTTGACACACTTCACAACATTGCAACAATAGCAGGGAACATTACAGGCAGCCTCACACTCATCTGCAGCCATGGGTAGCCACTACACCTCTACCTACACTGATTCAATATCCCTGTTCCTACGCTCTCCCTCGGCAGTGCACCATCATTAATATGCATGGCATGCTGCTGAGGGGGAACCATGGCAGTGTACATGGATACATTCCGTGTGGGCTCTACACTGTGCCTATATGAATTTTATTAAATCTTAGGGATATATATAAGTCAATAAATAGCTGATAAACAGTTAAAGTTTATTAGTAAAAGAAGATAAATTTCAAAACTCACACATCCCACATTTTCAGCTTATTTTTTTTCACTGCAGCTGCCTGCCATCAGCCATAACCCACAGCCCTTCCTTTATCATCTCCTTCATCTTCCGTGACACCTGTCCTTCACACCCTTTGAACCAGAGCCTTGTAAGTGAAGACATCCTTAGTGTAAACAGTTTGGGGAATTGTGAGGACAGGAGATCAGAGTGTCCTGTTACAATCTTATCTTGATAGTCTTGGAGACTTTTTTGGTATAATTTATCCAGTGTCCCTCCCATTTCACAAGCTATATTACAAATGCACATTCATCTATATGTGCCCTTAGTCTCCACCAGCTGCTAAGCTTTGGGTGTATACACATCTCCCACGAATCGGTGAGCTTCATAACTGGAAATAATCACATCTCTCTTTGTGAATGTATACCTCAGTTTGGATGACACAGGGTCACGGAATTCATAGGATTTATTCTGCTTACCCCTGCCTTAAGTTTGGAAGAGCAAACCTTAATAATTGTGTCATAGCTGAAAAATGAAGTGAGGCAAATTGTAGTAACATAAAATTAAAGAGTAAAAATAAATTAATGCAAAGACTGAAATAATCCCAAAACATAAAGAAGAGAATTATAATGTAAAAGACAGGGGCATGTGACCTTTAAGTTAGCTCCTGCAAAGGATTCTGAAAGGGCCTCTTCCATTTGCTGCAGTCTCTCTTGACATGGCCGGTTCAGATTATTATGGATTTTAAATCTGCTCCAACCCTTAACAACTAAGGATCTATGACCTCAGTTATGGTGAGTCATAGTAAGGAATGTGGGGAAGTTGTGGGAAAGGGTGCAATCTCTTGTAGCTAAACCAGAAGTACACAAAAGTTTTCAAGGCAAAGGGAGGCAGCAGCAATATGATATTATTGGTTGTAACATAAGCATAGTAAAACTGAAATGATAACACACAGTGGAAAAAATAAAACACCTAAAGAACTTTAAGACTCACAGATAATTAACACATTGCTTCACTTTCTTTCTTGCTTGCATTTCAAAACTTGCTATGACCATTTCCCAGCAGAGTTTCACATTATAAGAAAAGGAATTTCACGGTAGGACCTGTGTAACACAGTGGGTTAGGACAGTGAATTGTGTGTAGTTCTGGAGACTTTACACAGTCAGTGCAGTCCGAAGTAAAACTTATAAAATAATAAGCAGGATGAAAGGTTTAAGTCATAAAGCCTGATGGTGCTAGGCATGTACGCCCTAGAATAAAAAAATAAAAAAAAAAAACAAGATGTATACATACACATTGTAAATAGAAGTGTTGGAAGGGAAGAGTTAAACAGGAGGAATTGATATAAGACTTGGACAACTGGATAATGCAATTGCAAGACTGACATAAAGTTCAATGGATGGATGGTAAGGGCCTCTAAAAGACGGACAGATGACTGGTGGGTTAACGGTACGTTAAACATGATGAAGAGAACATGGAGGGTAAATGAAAGGTAGTGACCAGCAGCAGCTACTAGTTGAGGTGGACATACTTGGAAGCCTTTTTCAATTATCATATATTCTGTATAACTTTGCTTCATTCCCACAACCTCCAATTCAATACTGTCTAATACTGGCAAGCTGATTTAACCAAATCAAAGCTCCTGGGTCACCCTGAAATTAGACACAATTGGTTTTACCTAAATATTAAAGAATAACACTGAAAAAAATTAATCATAATTGAAATAACTCCCTGATTTGTCATCCCATGTATGTTCTGCTGCTAATCACACTGTCAATACAACCTAGAGTCTTATCCATTCAGGTTTTGTCCATATTACAATAATAGTACAACCCACAGATTTTCTGAGTTAGAGACATATGGTTTATTACTCAACAACTATGAATGAAATACCTTTAGTGGGATCAGAAGTGGACAAAGTGCTCATCTGATACTAATTAATCAAGAGTCATAAGCCCATCTCTTGTGTGGTACATGTTGTGAAATCTCTTGCCGTGAAATATAATATAATATAATATAATATAATATAATATAATATAATATAATATAATATAATATAATATAATATATATTTTTAATTCAGGAGAAGGAGAGAACTTGGTGGTGCTGTGGTAGCATTATCGCCTCACAGTAAGACGCTGTCTGGTTCGATTCTCAGCTAGAGCATCTTCTGCGTGGAGACATGCATGAATGGGCGTACCTTCGTTGAAGGTTGTGCGTCAGGCCTGGCAAGCCGGTACGTAAAAATCAACTGCCAATCATTAGCGGACCGGAGTTCCGCTGTGGCGAACCTTAACCGGGAAAAGCCGAAAGACACAAACAAACAAGAAGGAGAGAACTTGAAAGACTTAAATGTGGACGTTTATCATGAGTGTAATACAAAACATAAAGCTAAATGCACACATAGCTTTTAACTGGTATTGTGCCTAGCATATTTCCAGGATGAGATGTAACTATCTGTGGCTCAGTTTTTCTGCCTATTACATAGACAAGACATTTTGTTTTCCCTGCAGAAGTGGGGTAGACTATAGCTTATAATCTTCGCTGGGGGTCTCATAGAATTTGTGATGTAACAGTGATCACCATCTGCAGAGGAAACACCACCATAAGCTACAGTTTCCTGCTTCCCATCCAGTGCAGCAGTATTATTCTACTTCTGATGGTATTTCATGGGACAGAGCCCCCCCAGCAAGGGTGTAGCTAGACATACTCAGTATACTCAAATGAGTAAATTGTTTTCCGAGCATCTCATGGAAACTTCAACACCCAAAAGCACAGAAAGTTTAGAACCATGCAAATGAATATTTAGATTATAGAGGTATACAAAGAATGCCTGTATGAAATGAATATGCCACTAAAAACAGTTTTTATTTAATGGGAATAAATGGAATCAATTGAAAATGATGTGTCACCTTCCTATATGTATTGGGGTTAAAATTTTCAGAGTTGAGTACATTTTTAAAATGATAGGTTAGTGGTGGGGGCAACAACATTAGGTCTGAATACAAAATATAATTTCTGGCTACACCCCTGCACCCAGGGTAGTCACATGAAATCTGCATATGGATATGTCTGAGTAGACAGTGCTGCTAGTTGTTCATGAGATCAACGGAATATTTAACTGACAGCACAGTTTTTAGAATGACTCATCTCCTCCCATCTACTGTGACCTAAGAGGTGATTATAGTAAGTAAGGGGCACCAAAGGTATGGGAACTTGATACCCATAAAACCTTCACCTGCAGTTTCACAAAAACAGGTGTTCTTGATTTCATGAACCACATTTGACACCGACCCCTCTTACAGGCCTGCCATCATCTTATCACAACTAACACGCTGTATTATCCATGTTTCCAGCTGTGAGGTTAGATAAATTCCTGCCTGGCTTCTCTATGCATATCCTTTCCTGCTGCCTTTGTGTACCATCGCAGAAGTAAACTGTGGAATTTTCTTATTTTCCTTTTGAGATGTTTGTTTTCCTGTGCTTAGTATATGTTAAGTCATCCTCTAGCCACTGGTTCAGGTCCTTGACATTAACTAGTCCTGTACGCTGCAATGTAGACAGACATTTTGCTATCAAGGACTGTGGTTCCCAGCTGTGCCCAGAATGACTATGGCTGATATTTCACCAATATATGATAGCCAAAATAAGGGGTATAAGGGCTCCTTGAATGTAAATATCAACAGGCAGTCACTGACCTGGGTGTCAGGCTGTATTCCACAAGCTAAACTTCAGACAACCACCAAAAGGAGTAACTGTCATCCTTGCTACAGAGAAAAGACACCACTGAGTGTTTCCAATCCTAAGAGACTTCACCTTGATAGCCTGCAATCACTGAGGTGTCCTTATTGGATGGTGATGTTACTGGATAGCCCCAGGGCCCAGCTGATATCTACATGCCTTCCAGCATTTTCTGCTGCTTTGGCTGCGTTGTGGAACTCTATCATCCTGTTTTACAGATTATCTCATCATGATTGTTTTTAAAATTATTCATTTACCTCTTTTAACAGGCCTTTGAGTGCTTGATTATTGACATCTAGGTCACACTCACTTTTAGCTCTTTATAAATGTCTTATTTTAATTGCTGCTTATTCAGTGTTTTTATGAGAAGTTTGTTTAAAAGTGGACAACTTCCAACTATCATTTTTATTAAATATTTTATTTTACTGTTGTATTTTTAGAGTTGTATTAGATTTCAAGGTACAAAATAACATCACATTTCAAGCTATAGTGGGTCTAGTATTTGGCATGATTTAATGTTCAACACTATTTACTTTATGGTCTAATAAAATCATTAGTTCAATTCACAGAATGAGCCACAGCAATGTAGCTTGTGCTGTACATATAAGATGAGTTGCATTGCTGTACTAAATTGTGATAAATGTGATTCATAGTCAGCACATCCCCTGTGCAGCACATCCAATTAAAAGGAAATGTGCATGACCATGAATTACACAAATCTATAATCTAACCACCTGCTCAGCTGAGCACACTACTGGCTTATGCTAGTGGGTAGCGAAGGTATCTAACAGACTGCACACAATCAGAAATACAAACACAGACACATACACATTCATTCATTGAAATACATGCAGCCATAGACACATGCAGAATTTGCATACTGCACTTACCACAGCTGCTGTTGGACAGTGGAGGCTAAGTAGAGTAGAGTCATTATTACGTGTGACTCGGTTCCAATCAGCTTCCCTGTCTAACAGAGGAAATCACACACATAGACAGTCATGTACCATGTGCACCATGTGCAGACCTATACACACACACACACACACACACACACACACACACACACACACACACACACACACACACACACACACACACACACACACATATACGAACACGCATGGTCTGTTAAATAGACATATGAATGCACTACATACCTGGATCAGCAATCTGCATGTGGAGAATCTTGTGCAGGTTCTCCCCACTGAAATGCACTGGTGTATGCAGCAGAAGTCCTGAGTATGTGTACACATTTTGTGTACTGCTGTCAATGGAAATTTTCTAGTATGCATGTCTATGACTTGCTGCATTAAGTAATGCTCCCTGCAAAGCAGTGCACCAAGATGTTAATGAATTCCATTAACATATGTCACATATTCCCAATATCATATTTACATGTGACACCACACCTCTTGCTGGTCAGTAGATCAACACTCATCTTTGGTGCTGGAAGACTAGAAGGCAGTGGATTCTATTTCTACTCCAAGTGACTGACTTGCTGACTCTCCAGTGCAGCATTGGGGGCGGGGTGTGCTGCACTCCTGACCATGTGTCGTCCTTCAGATGAGATGTTAAACTGAGGTTCCATCTGCTTGAGTTGGTGGTAGGTCATTTGGGTGAAAAAGATTCCAAGGCACATATCAAAAAGAGTAGGGGGACTTCCCTGATGCTCTAGCCAGATTTCTTTTGCTAGTAGAAATATCACCTTGGGTCTCTCCAGAAAACAGGTCATTATCTTAGCGGGACTAACCTAGTCAACAAAGGATACATTAAAAAAATTAAATAAATAAATACAATGGTACACAAGGCACCTTGCAGGCCTTTGCTAGCAAGGTGACTATGAATCCCAGCTATAGCATCCATGAAACAGCATGGAGTATTGTATAAGTATTTTTCAGATTCCCACTGTTTACCTTTTGTTATTATCAAATAGCATAATGGAAGAAGGACTCTTACATTTACACTTATGCCCAGGAAAGAATATTTTATGATTGTAAATGTACAGTAAGTCCTTTCCACTTTGGTATAAAATGATATCTGCTCAACAAAGAAAAACTTTCAGTACAGCCCAATAATGGCTGTGCTGGGTTCTCATTTTCAACAACACTACGTACTAATATACTGTAATGCTAGAAGAAAACAGCAAAAGAGGAGCACGTACATATGTAAAGGATACCCATAACTCATCAAAACAATGCAAAAAGAGACCACTTAAAGAAGTCAAACTGCAGTAAAGGAACAGATAAACTATCTTACTCATTTCCTCACAGATAAGAGCAAAGTATCAAAAGGGTAGGGTATGTGGGCACAGCAAAATATATTAAATTAGTTAAAGCTGTCATTTACTGCTTCAGCAATACCTGGTTCAGTGAAGCCTATTTCACCAAAAATTATTAATATACAACAAGGTTGAGGGGTACTCAACCAAAGCAGAACAAGGGTAGTCCAGCAACGACACACCAGCACGTAGAACAGAAAAAGCACTTTAATTTAGCACTTTCGTCAAAAACTAGACCATCATTCTGATGAAGTCTAGTTTTTGATGAAAGCGTTAAATTAAAGTGTCTTTTTCTGTACTATGTGCTGGTGTGTTGTTGCTGGACTACCATTGTTCTGCTTTGGTTGAGTTTCATCTTATTTTCATGTTTCAAGATTGAGGGGTAGTTACATTAAGTAAGGGGGAACAGAGGGAGAAGTTCCTTCATGGCATGTGTTTGGGGAGTGGTTGCCCTCAACAGCACCCAGGGCTGTAAACGTAGTTTAGATGTAATTGTATTTTTACTGAAGTGGGTGTCACTTAAAGGTATCATGACTATCTGTTGCAAATAACTGCTTTTTGTAGTGGAACAAGCTATCCGTGTAAAGCTGCCCAGACAATACTTCCTAAGCTGTCCTTAACAGGCAATGATTATCATCTAGAATATATATATATTCTTGTACCAAATGATACATAAAGTTGAATCAGAATGAGATATGAATGCATATATGTTTATAAGTTCATAGGTTGTTATTAGGCTAATGACCACTGGGGCCTTTACAAGCCTAGCTGCACACCCCAAATCATTTGGGTCCCGAATATCATAGGCATCTATATGGGGGGAGGTCATGTTAGCAAGGAGAAAACTAAGGATTTGTAAGGGGCTGTTAGATAGGATAATTATTTTTTTTTATAAATGGCCTCTGTCCATAAGGGACATTGGGGAAAGACCGAGGGTAAATTTATGATTTTCCATTCAATTGTCAAGGTTTTGTTTGAATAGGGTCAAGGTTGAACTCTGTTTAACATGGATGAAGTGTCAATTCCATAGTGCAGTGATACTTTGGGACACCTATCTGTCTCTCCAGCACATTCTGTGTATGTCACAAGGGAAGTTCAGATCCCTGGATCTAGTGTTTCTGGTGCTGTTTGTTTTGCACATTTGCAACAGATCCATCAGGGCTGGGTCTGAGGAAGCTGTGTAAGCCAGGCAAAGATCTTCTCTCACCAGCCTTTAGGAGACTAAATAAGAGACAGAGCATTTAGGCAATTAGTGTAGGACACTGTATTCATACCCTGAAATTTTCTGGTCAGAAATCTGGGTGTTCCAACTGTTGCAAGTGTCTGGTTAGATACATGCCAAAGGGGCATTGTATTCAATATAGGCCTGATAAAGGCATAGTACAGTGTTACTATAACTTCCTTGGATCTGGATGTCATACCCTTACCTATAAGTTGGGTGACATAGAATGATTTCCTTATTATCTTAGCTATGTGTTTGTCAAGGCCAGATTGCTGTGTACATATGTTCCCAGATCCCTTACTACTGTTTCATCTCTTAGGGGTGATTTATCAATGGAGTAATTAACTTAGGTTGACAGTTTCCCAAAGGGCATAATAATGCATTTTTTTGCATTGATTTTTTAGCCATGGCTTTGGCAGTAGTCATTTGTCTGTGTTAAATCCACTTGCAAGATGTCAGTGTCTTGGGTGGGAATCTATACTAGCTCCCAATTTATAGTCATCTGCAAACCTGGTGAGCTAGAGGCCTTAAATGGTAGCCTTGACTTCTGAGAAGTAGATACCAAAGAAGACCGGTCACAGCATGGAGCCCTGGGGTACTCCTCTGGTGACCTGTTTCTTAATGGAGGTGATCTCACTGATCCTGACTTCTTGGCTCGGCTACTGTCTGTGAGCCAGCCAACAATAAAGCAAGTCATATAGGGATTTATGCTTAGGTCAGAGAGCTTGTCAACAATGCCTGAATGTGGTATTGCATCGAATGCCTTAGTGGGGTCAAGATACACAGAATGCACTGTTTCATCCTTGGACAATACCTTGGTGACCCTCTCAAAGATGCCTACCAGGTTAAGTAAGCATGACCTTCCCTTAACAAAGCCAAATTTGGATGGGTCCAGTGTCTGTAGGTTGTCAATGTCTTTATCATTTCCATGACAATTCACTCAATAGCTTTGCACATTATATTTGTTAGACTGATGGGTCTGTAGTTCCCTGGGTCAGTTGATGGTCCATCCTTACAGAGGGGAATGACTGTTGCAGTCCTTCATTCAATTGGAATGTTGCCTGTTTCAAGGCTGTGGTTGAAGAATGCCTCAAGTGGTCTTGATAGGTCATGTTTTAGACTGTTCAGGAGGCAACTGGGGATGTTGTCAGGACCCATGGAGGTGATGCTCTTGGCTTTAGTGAGTACTGCCAGTACCTGATCCCTGCTGATAGTGGGGGGACGTTTGTTGGAGGGGATTTCACCAGGTGGAGCCGAGGTGTGTGAAGTTTGAACTGAATTTATCATTCAGTAGTTTTGCTATGGCACTCTGATCGTGAAGGTTCCAGACATGACTGTAGAAAGCCTTCTGATTGCCCTGACCTTGAATTTGGCCTTGCTGGAATTAATTAGACTTATTAGTTTCTTGTTTAGTTGTGTGACATAATACTTGTCTTTAAGGGAGTTGCTCTTCTTTATTTTGGCCATGAGTTTTCTTCTTTTATTATATAACCTGTTTACATGAGGATACTACCAGTGAGGTTGGTTTTCAGTGTTTGTTTTGGGTTTATTTTTGGTAGATAGGGCAGCTTCTAGGCAGCCATTTACATATTTGTACAGGGACTCTTTGAATAATTCTGCAAAGGTAGATGTGGTCTCGTGGTTGGGGGAGCCTTGAATTTTGACTAACTGTCACTTAATAGGATGTAGTTTGCCTTTGAATAGTTCCAAACTATCATTGGTTTAAATAGATTTTCTGAGTTGATGTTTACTTCAGATGAAACAGTTGTGTGATTTGTGTGTTTTGATTCTCTGGTTGGAGCGTGCACTACCTGTTCCAGAGTATTTGTGTAAATAATGTTCAGGAAGTGGTGTCCTGTGAGTCTGAGGCAGTGTACATTTCCCAGTCTATAGAGGGGTAGTTAAAGCCACCCATGAATAGTGTGCTTGGTTGGATGATGAGCACCACTAGTAGGTTTAGGTAAGAGCTGTTAGGCTCTAGGGTCATAGATGGTGACCTGTAGCTAGCCATGATATGGTGACGGACCTTATCTACAGTAACCTGCACATGGTTGAGTTCCATGGTATCATCCTGTTTAACCAACATGGAGATATGTTTGTTGTTAACGAATATTGAGACACCTCCACCTTTGGCTCCAGACACTACTATTGTTGGCCTAAATGTGTGGGAGGGACTGTAACCCTGATCTTCTGGAGTACTTTCTATGGCTTTAAACCAAGTCTCAATAATGGCACAGCTGTCTACATTCTCTAGTGTGAGGAGGGCTTGAAAGGTGGGGAGTTATTGTTTAGGCTCAGAGCATTGAGCAGTAACACCTTAAGGTTGCTTGTAGACTTTTCACTGTGTTGGTGGTTTTGTGTTTTTGTCATTGCCTAAAAAGGCTCTAAGGGGTGGATAATGTTTTACCCAATGTGCAAAAGCCTAGGGGGATAGGTCCAATCCATCCTTGTCAAAGAAACATGGTCTTTTGACCATGTCCTTCCATACTGACAAATATTGGATCCCCCAGGTGTGAAACCAGAAACCAAGCCAACTATTAAAATCAATCATTTTATGTTCATGCTGTGGCATCATCCTTGGAGAAGATAGAATGCTGCTCAATGCAAGGTTCATACCTATCTGTGACACATATTCCAAGAGATCCATTATGTATCTTTGCATACAGTTCAGTGCAGTATGTCTTGGGTAATTTACACTCACATGCACTATGATAGAATCATATTGATAACTGGGATGCGGTAACTTGAGTGTGTGTGTAATGTTGCAGATCCTGGCTATAAAATAGACAATTAACCATTATCTTCTTCTTGTCTAACTTGGTAAGTGGAGCATCTGTGTGTGCCACATGACAGAGTCCCTAATGGCAACAGTATTAGATAAAGTATATGCTTGATTTATGGCGTTTGGGGGAACATTGGGTGTTGGCTTATGTGAGAAGTTTGGCGTTGCTTTTGGTGTGTGCTTTAGTGATTGCTGAAGAACAGTGTTGCCTGTTAGGTGGCTTTGGAGGTCTTTGAGATTTGGAAAGGTTTCTTTAAAGCACCATCAGCATAAGACAATCTGTGCATGTGGTGAACTGTGTGTGTAAGGGATGTTCATAGGTTCATAGGTTCATAGGTAGGTATTAGGCTATTGGCCCTAGGGCCTATATAAACCTAGCCAAAAAGGTACCCTGGCTTTCCTGTGCCCCTGTTAAGCAGAGCCACAGAGGTGATCCCCGGGGTGAATTTCCTATTTCCCATCCAATCATCAAGATTTTTCTTGAAGAGTGCCAATGAGGAGCTTTGTTTGATATAGATAGGTAGTTTTTCCAGAGTATGGGAAGCCTCTGGGATGGGAATCTATCCCCCTAGCATGTTCTGTTTATTGTGGTGACAAGGTTTAGGTCCCTAGAGTGTGTAGCTTGGAGGGATTGGGATTTCTTTAAGTGGAGCATGTCCAACAGCTCTGGGTTTGACATAGCTTTGTATGTTAGGCAGAGATCACCTCTGAGTAGGCGATATGCGACGGAATAAAGCTGGAGTTTTTTGAGACAGTCTGCATAGGGCATCTGTTTGAGGCTGGTAATCTTCTTTGTGAGGTATTTCTGTGGCCTTTCCAGTAGTTGTAGATGTCTTGTGAGGTACATACCAAAAGGAGCATTGTACTCTATAATGGGTCTAATGAGTGGTGAGTAGGGGGGAACAATGACCTTTTTTTTCCTGGATGAGACACCTTTTGTGATGAGGTGTGTCAAGTAGAAGGATTTCCTGACTACTGTGGTGATGTGATTATCAAAGGAGAGACTTCTGTCCACCTGTGTCCCAAGGTCTCTTATCACACGTTCGGTGTTAAGTAGACTACCACCTATGTGGTAGTTCATGTGTACAGAATGTTTACCAAAGGGGATGACAATGCACTTTTTGGCATTGAGCATGAGGCCTTGGCTTTGACACTCGGCATCTATTTCAGTGAGGCCCTTTTGTAGGATGTCCACATCATTAGGAGTTTCGATTATGGCTCCTAGTTTGCAGTCATCTGCGAACTTCATTAGCCAAAGACCTTCTGTGTTAGCCTGTATTATGGGTATTCCTGGCAACCTGTTTTGTATGCAAGATTTTTGCCTCTGAGGAAGTTGTGCATTTACATCTCTTGCATACCATGTTATTTTTTTTAATGATTAACTGGTTGTCTAAGAGCATGAGACAACTGCTACGTTGCTTTAGAATCCCCAAATCTACCAAGCTGGCCATAGAGACTTTTGGAAATTGCATTCCCGTGTTGTCAAGTCCTGTAACAGGGTGAGGTGCTTAGAATTAAGGATTGAGTTTTAACGGGAGTCTCCTAGGGTAGTTTCTGGGAATAAGGGTAAGATTTTATATAGTGCTAGGATATAATAGTGCTGTGCAATACGCAAGCTAGTTTCTGGGGTTAAAGGCAAGAAGTTATATAATGCCAGGATATGATAGTGCAATTCAATATACAAGCTAACTGCTTTAAGCTTATTTCTGCACAATGCCACACTGTTGTAACAGGTTTCATATCTAATCCTAACATTATGGGGAAATTTTACTGCCAAGGTGTTTGCTACTAAACAGGGCACTGCTAACTGCCACTGCCCGATGGGCAGCTCCACTTAAACTTGCCTGATTTAAAGCAGAGAAAAGAAACTTGAAAACTGACTCCTATGCCCTCTAGTCAATAAGCAACCACACTTTGAGCTTCCTGCAGTGTTTCCCATCTCAGACACACCAGGTAAACACCTTCTGCCACAAGATGGATGATCCCAGAATTTCTTAATGTAAAAGTACAACAAAAGCAGCTCTCAAGTACAGATTAAACAACACACAACTACCAAACAACTAAGTCTCTAGCTAATTTGTCCTTCTGTAAGGAGATTTGGAGGCACAGAGAACTAGAAAAGCCAACAGACATAAAAATTACTATTTTTGCCACAAAATTAAATACATGCTTTCAAAAATGCTCAAAAGCAGTAGTGGTCACATTATAAAGCAAGTGCAAGAATGGAAATCAAGAAAATATTCTTATCTTAGCTTGGATGGCTCTGGTTGCAGTCAAAACACTGAAAACATGTTGCAGAGTTCTCTGTAAGTGAACAAAGAGTTTTGCAAATTTGCCTGATTTGTAGTAGAGAAGAAAGCTTGTAAACTGACTCATGTGCCCTTTAGCCAGTAAACAACCACACTTTGAACTTTCTGCAGTGCTTCCCAACTCAGAAAGACCAGGTAAACTCCTTCTGCCACAAGATTAATGATCCTGGAGTTGCTTAATTTAAAAGCACAGCAAAAACAGCTCTCAAATGCAGATTAAACATCAAACAACTAACAACAACAAAGTCCTTGGCAAATTTGTCCTTCTGCAAGGAGATTTGATGGCACACAGAATTAGAAAAGCCAACAAATACATAAATGACTGCTTTTGCCAAAAAATTAAATAAATGCTCATGACAGTAGTGATCGCTATATATAGCAAGTACAAGTGCAGGAAATCAAGAAAATACCCTTAATTTCAGTGGCTCTGGATGCAGTTGAAACTCTAGAAAAGTGTTTCAGACTTCTATGCAAGGGAACTTTACTCTGTATAAACACAAAAACCGCCATTGATTTTATGTCATAAAGCAGTGAGAAATCCATATCAGCAAACTAGTCATTTATAGCACTGTCCAGATTCAAGAACAGATCATATCGAAGCTCTAGAGAAGCTGCATATATGCTCTTTGCTGGATGCCAGCCATTATCAATGTCTGCATGTGCACAATCTGGATGGTGGAGAAATGCTCACAAAGACACTTTATTTTGGGGTGAGGGGCAATGCAGTTTTAGGGGTGACCTAGTAACAATACAGCTATTAAGATTTACCATGTTACCTTGGCTTGGACATCTTAATGAATGCTGTAATGTTAATGCTTGTTTGGCATCTTATAAGAAAGCTTTTTGAGCAAAATACTGCTAGCAGTGACTAGAGAGATAAAGTTCTTATATTACCCAGGACATACAGTATATGGCCTGCCACTGATTCTTACAAATGAAGAGTTAGATTCTTCCAATAACATCTGTGGTGCTAAGGTCCTACAGATTGCTAGACCTGTGTAGTTTTCCTGTCATTACCACACAAGAAACTTGTAAGGTGACCCAAAATAATGTGGTGTTAATATCTCCCAAATGTCTAGATTTTGGAGGGACACTGCTAATTTGTTTTCAATTTTTTTTTGTTCCTTGCAAAATTGGAAATCATTTTGAGAAGTTCTGAATTAATAGTGCCAGCATTTAAAACGTTTGCCTAGTTTGGGTCCTTTTCCCTCATTCTTATTTTTTCTTTGTCTGTAACTCTGGAGATAAAAGTTGAGGTATGGGGTGAACGCTTTGGTGAAAGAAGAATGCACTGCATTTCCTATTCCATATAGGAGAAAGTCATCCATAACCTATTACAAGCAGTTCATTTAGAACTGTCCATCAATATTACACAGAGGAAACATTAGTAAGGAAAATCTGTACATATGCAGTACAGTCAATTCATGCAATTTGCATATTTCCTGTAAGCTGCGTCAAAAACTGAATTCAGTTTCCTGTAGTCATTTCCCTTGCTGTTTCTGTACATTATCTGTTGAGTAGTGACCCTGAAGTAGGAGCCTTTCACTCATATGTGGGCTTTTGCTGACCAGTTATTTGTTATGAGTTGGAATGCTAGTGTGTGTGTGTGTGTGTGTGTGTGTGTGTGTGTGTGTGTGTATGTGTGTGTGTGTCAATGCTTGTTATGTGTGGGGGAATAACTGTACAGCCAAGTATGATTACATCTGCACCACATTCATTATTCCATCATTTACTCCTACTATCCTTTTACAGCTTGCTTCATTTACAATACACTGCTGACACTGCTGTTCCACTTAACATGAGAAAACTTCCTGCTGCCCCTCCCCATCCCATCTGAACTGGAGATGAAGGAGGTCCTGTCTTCAGCTGCACCACTCTGTTACTAATATGTGGTGGCTCTTTTCATGAGTGCGTAGCATCTCTGAGAATGACTTGATATTTCCCAGCTGGTTCACATTCAGGGAGGAGAAAGGCAGGGTACAACAGATGAGTGTTTACAGCTCAGTGTATCTCTAGACTTCATGTGCGGACACTGATCATTCTTCTTCATCTCACGAAATTATTAAGAAAAGAAAGAAAAGAGAAAAAAAGCTTAGTTAATGTAACCCCACCCTACACCCGCTTGCATACATACACTACTCTTTCTTAGGGAATGTTGTCATCAGAAAAAAGTTTTTGAATTGCACTTTATTTGTTATAGAATCAACTTTTCTGTACGGAATAAAGTAAGTCACTGACAGATATGCCTAAACTAACAGAACTAGGTTTACAGCTACATGAGCCAAGCTCCTACAGCATCATCCTCACTGGCACAGATGACGGTTCAACAAAATACAGCAGAGTGAGACAGACAATCGTATGAATAAATGAATAAAAATGACTATAAAATCCAATCCATTATAACTTTATAAAAACTTTGTTCTACAAACTGCTTTAAGTTCCAGGATTGCAGATTTTCCTATTGCTAAAGAAAATCTACTCCATTACAGTCATCCCATACCAAGTTCCAATACATCAATCCATGGCATTATTCCAACTCCAGTTTTAAATTACTACTTCTAAAAACACTACAGCACACATCCCCTGCAGTTACAGGAAACTTGGGGAAATGTCAATCACAAAACTGCTGTTCTGGTACAAGGTGATTCTGTCACCTTTGAAGGGTTAGCACACTACATTGGCAGTAGAACAATTTTAAGAAGTCCTTTCCTGGATCATGTATAAATATTGTTTTAAACAGTTTGTACTACAGCTGTGGGAGAGGGGATCGTAAAGAGTCAGGGGTCCAGGTCAGCACTGCGCTGCAGAACAGATACATGGATGAAATGAAAATATGGTATGCTGGACCTGCAGAAATAAGCTTTATGGAAGGGAAAAAAAGGAAACTAATATAAAGGATTATGACTGAGCCTTAAATCATAACCAGGTTATTCTGTATTCAAGACATGGTTGACAAGAAATTCACCTCATAAGTTCATAACTTCATAGGTTGGTACTAGGCTATCGGTCCTAGGGCCAATGCAAGCCTAGCCATAACAATTCCCTGGATATTTCTTCCGACAATATTTACTTCTCTGGACCCCTGTCTAGCAGGGCGACTGACATGATCCCCGGGGTGAATTTCCTATCTCCTATACAATCATCAAGGTTCCTTTTGAAGAGGGCCAATGAGGTGATCTGCTTGACATGTATGGGCAATCTATTCCAGAGTATGGGGAGTCTCTGGGTCAGGAACCTATTCCTCCAGCATGTTTTGTTCATTGTGATGACAAGGTTTAGATCCCTGGAGCGTGTGGTTCTGGGGGATTGGGATTTCTTTAAGTGGAGCATGTCCAACAACTCAGGGTTTGACATGGACTTGTATGTTAAGCAGAGATTGCCTCTGAGTAGACGATATGCCACAGAGTATAGCTGGAGTTATTTTAGACAGTCAGCATATGGCATCTGCTTTAGGTCTGTGATTCTTTTAGTGAGATATTTCTGTGGCCTTTCCAGCTGTTGCAGATGTCTTGTGAGGTACATACCAAACAGGACATTATACTCTATAATGGGTCTAATGAGGGATGAGTACAGTGGGACAATGACCTCCTTTTTTCTGGATGAAAAGCCCTTAGTGATGAGGTGTGCCACATAGAAGGATTTCCTGAATGTTGTGGTGATGTGGTTATCGAAAGTGAGACCACTGTCCACCTGTGTCCCTAAGTCTCTCATCACACTTTCAGTGTTTAGTGTACTGCCACCTATGTGGTAATTCATGCATACATGTTTTTTTTCCAAAGGGGATAACTATACATTTCTTGGCATTAAGCTTGAGCCCATGGCTCTGGCACCAGGCATCTGTTTCTGTAAGGACCTTTTGTAGAATATATACATCATTTGGGGATTCAATAATGGCTCCCAGTTTGCAGTCATCTGCGAACTTTGTTAGCCAGAGTCCCTTAGTGTTGACCTGTACTTCAGAGAAGTAGATGCCAAACAAGAGTGATCCCAGGACTGAACCTGAGGTACTCCACTTGTCACTTGTCTGGAGTTGAATTTGGAGTTGGCTACTTTTACAGTCTGGGTTCTGTCAGTAAGCCAGTTGGCAACCCATCGAGTGATGTAGGGATTTATGCCCAGCTTAGTAAGTTTATCTATGATTCCAGAGTGGGGGATAGTGTTGAAGGCCTTGGCAAGGTCTAGATAGGCTGTGTAGACCACCTTACCCTCGTCCACAGCTCTGGAGACTGATTCGAAGAAGCCAATCGGATTCAGGAGACAAGATCGGCCCTTCACAAACCCAAACTGGGTGGGGTCCAGTGTTTGAAGGTTGCCAATGTCTTTGTTTATAAGTTCCATGATAATGCATTCCATGCCCTTGCAAATCAGGCTTGTCAGACTGATGGGATGGTAGTTCCCGGGATCCAAGGCGGATCCCCCCTTGTGGAGTGGGATAACTGTAGCTGTGCGCCACTCAGTGGGCACGAAGCCTGAGGTGAGGCTATGATTAAACATGACACTTAGGTGAGGTGCCAGTTCCTTTTTTAGTTCATGTAGTACACAGCCTGGGATGTCATCTGGTCCCATGGATGCTGTATTCTTAGCTTTGGAGAGTGCGGTTTCTACCTGTGTGGCCGTGATTAATGGAATTTGGCAATCTTTTGGTATTGAGATGGGCCCTTTAGGGGTGAGAGGGGGGGTGAAGTTGGCACTAAATTGATCTGCCAGGATATTGGAAATATCCTTGGGATCAGTATATTTAATGCCATTCTGTTGTAGCTCAGAGCAGATCTGAGCATTGCCATTTAGATTCTTGACATAACTATAGAATGCCTTGTGGTTTTCTTTGGAATCTTTGGCAATTTTATTTTCGTAACTAGCTTTTGAGGATTTTATGAGAGATCTCATCTTCTTACTGAGGCTGGTGAGGGAGTTTTTTGCATCCTGGGATTTTCCTCTTTTCTGCAACAGTTTCTTCCTTCTGTTGTATAGTTTGTTTATAGCAGGGGACCACCAGATTGGCTTCCTTTTTTTTGGAGAAGAGCATCTTGGTTCTATTTGGGATGGCACGATTCATGCACGAGTGGATGTGCTTGTACAGTGCCTTAGTGTAGGATTCTGCAGTCGAATTTTCAGATCCCGTCTGTATGGGTGTCATGATGTTTGTCACTTCTGACTTCAGTAGCATGAAGATGGCTTTGGAGAAGTTTTTTAAGGAGGTTTACTTACTGAGGGGTGGGGGTGGGATGTGGATGTCAAGGGTGATTTGCTTATGGTCAGACCTGAGCAATGAGGGGTAACCACTGGTGTGGAGCATCTTTTTCCCATGTTGGTAATGACCAGGTCTAGGATATTGGAGCCCCTGGTGGGACAATGGATTAGTTGATCCAAGGCATTGGAATTTATGAATTCCAAGAACTGTTGGGAAAAGGAGTTGGTACCCGAGTAGTTTTTCCAGTTAATGGCATGATAGTTGAAATCACCCAGTATTGGGGTGTTTGTTTGTATCTTAATATTTTCCAGTATGTTTAGAAAGGTGTAGTGAGAATCTTGGGGCATGGTAGGGGATCTGTAGCAAGCTACAATTTCGATTGCAGTCTTAGCTAGTGTTAGTTGCACCTGGAGAATTTGAGACGCATTGTGTTGAGCAACTAGCCTGGAGGTGTGAATATCCTTGGTGAATATGGACACTCCTCCACTTTTAGTGTTTCGGTCTTGGTTTTGTGGCCAAAAAGTGTGGTGAGAGTTGTAGCCTGGTATTGCAAGGGTGTTCTCTGGAGCCTTGAACCAGGTCTCAGTTACTGCACAGATATCGATGTTCTCCATTTTTAGGAGTGCCTCAAGAGAGTGCATTTTGAGGTTTAGACTTCTAGCATTGAGTAGCATTACCTTCAGATTTTGCATGCTTGTATCTGTTATGGTGGTGGTTTTTATCCTTTGAACCTTGCCTAAAAAAGGCACTATAGGGGTGGCAAGAGCTTTAGCCAGTAACCTGAATCCCAGGAATCATGAGCAAAGGTCGGGAGTTGAATCTTGGTGTCCATGGTGAAAAAGCATAATAGTGGGTTGCGTGACATGATTGTAAGTCATTGTATTGGATGGAGCTTAACTTGCTCAATGTACTACCAATTCCAGGGAAAAAAGTGTATTTTACCAGCTTTCAAAATAACCCTCTTTAGAACTAATTGCTTTAGAAGCTATTAACCATTTCATTCTGTTACACTTTCTGTTCATAAATCTGTTTTACCTTCTTCTGCTATTTGCCTTTTAGTAGTCTCTTCTGTTAGACCCTAGCTCAAGATCTGATCTTAACAATGCTTGGGTGTCCTTAACAAACTTTTGTTAAGCACCCCAAGTGCTGTTAAGATTGTGGTTATATGCTAAGGAACAGCTTATGATGTTTATCTATTTTTTCCTGATATTAGGGCATAATTATGACACTCCATGCATTAGAAAGATGTTTTAAATATAAATATTTAGGTAAGTAATAGGAAATTATGGTTCATAAAATAATAAATCAGAGTACTTGGGTACACATTTTGTTATATGGTATTTAGAACTGATTACTGTGGGACAACAGTTTTTCAGTACTTGTTTCAGAATAAGAAAACAATGGAAGTTTTACTCCATTTAATACAGATCACATAATCAATTTTTATCTAGCAGTCTAACTACAAAATGCTATTATGTAAATTCCCATCAAATGGGGTGCACACTTTAAGTAAAGGTGCATACTACCAAATGGTCTGACAATAGAATTAGTGACGGTAAAATAAAGCAAACACATTGAGAAACAAACAATGACAGTAAAAGGACAAAAATGATGGGACAGCTTAGGCTTGTTTCCAGCTCTGTCAAGATTCAGTTATGCTGCAGGGGGATTCATACTAAGAAGAAATGTAGGCTTGCCTTTTCCTGACCCTTTGCTGGTTGCATTGCCTTAGGGCTCTGAATGTACTGATATGTGTTAATGATCTTTTCTGTTTCATAGTAAACATTGTAACAATTAAGGCTGATTACAAAAGGCCTAAATGAAATGAAATTAGAGCTGTAACTGTAACTCACACCACACACACACATACATATGCATATACATATATATAGCTTTGCTTTGTGCAAGACCAAAATCTTGACTTTAACAGGGAGACAACTAATTTGTACAGCTGGATCAAGTAATTTAAATGTGTAACACAATCAGCCCAAGTTCATCCATTCCTAGAAGCTCAGTACTGCCAATGTAGACAGAAATTGTTAGTAGAAGTATACAAAACAATTCATTCAAAACTGGGATATTCAGAAATTCAAAAAAAAGTAAAGTGATCACATTATCCTTTTCTCACTCTTAGATTCACAATGCATAACATCTTGAATAAATATGTTTGAAACTATATTTCTTACATATTATTTAAGAATTTTTTATGGCAATTATCTATATGGAGACAGATAATGCTTTCCTGAATTCACACTAAACATCATAATAATGCTCTGAATAAACTGGGTTCGTTAAATATTTATATTTATAGTTGAATTCATCCAACAGCCATAGCATTTGCCTTTCTGATCATTTGAGGTGACATTTAATTGTATGTACATTTTTTCCCCCCTTTTCCACCAGTCATACAACTCATCACCTCAACATGAGCAGCATTGGGTCTCAAGAGATACGATCTTTGCCTCACAGTAAACCCCGCTTTACCTCCCCCAGTACCTCCTACATATAAGACTTTGTCTTCACAGCCCCCTTACTTGTACATCATGACTTCACAGTTGTTCAACTGTTCAGCTACAGGGGAAATGAAAAGCTCCAAAACATTTAGTACGTTTTGGCATTCAAATATAAGACATACTAACAGTTATTCCCTATTTTTAATTTCTCCAAGTCTTCTGGGTTTAATACCATGACAGGAATGAACTCCATTCCTAAGTCAAAGTGCGATTGAAGTTCATGAAATTAGTATTGTTGCAATCTTTGATATCAGCCAGAAGTGCTCTTTGCAGCACCTGCAATGTGCCCAGTAATAGAGAAAAGCAACTGATAAACCATAATGCAAAGAGGCGCAATTCATGAACTGATTCTCTCACACTCAGCTGTGTGAGTGAGTGTGTGTGTGTGTGTGTGTGTGTGTGTGTGTGTGTGTGTGTGTGTGTGTGTGTGTGTGTGTGTGTGTGTGTGTGTGTGTGTGTGTGTGTGTGTGTGGGGGGGGGGGGTATTTTTATCTTAACAATAGACCTGAAATAACTGGTGTGATGCAAACATGTAAGTAGCTGTATTTTTTATCTACAATTTGGCATACCTTCAGAAGTTTATCTACATCCATAACATATCTTATGTTTTCCCACACACTTGGCATATCAACAGTCCTAAGAAAAAAACCTCCCAGACTATATCTAATATATGTGGATCAGAGTGTGTGTGTTATACCTTTAAGAGCTATTCTAGTCCATGGCAATGTGCATATAAGTACTGAGCATGTGCAAGCAAGAGTGCCATTTTGAGTGAGCAGCCGGACTGAAAGCATGTATGTGTGTAGCAGTCATTCAGTTAGTTTGTTTAAGGTTAATGTTCCAGTCATCCATCCTGATGTGTTTGTGTGTAATAAATTACTTAAACACTCAGCCTCATTGTCTTATTTGAATACACAGGACGAGTGACGTGGTGTCAGAATAGGATCCAAAGTAAAACTTCTTCAAGACCATGGGGTACACAGCCACAGTTGGAGGAATATACAGAAGTGAATCACCCTATGCTCAAACGACTTGCAAATAGGTCAGAAAGATAAATCAAGGTACCAAAACTCGTTTAAATTATTTTTTATTCAATGAATATAAAACAAAGCATTCAAACATTCAAAATGACTTTCTAATTAAACAAAATGTTCAAAACTGCGATATATTGATACAATACTTGAAATGCTTAGATAAGTGCTTGAAATAACTTCCATATCACTTAAAATGTATAACAAAAGGGAAAACAACCATATTTATTTGCTTTGTACTTATTTTTCATATTAACTAAAGCTGTTTGAGATATCCAAGGTGTGCAAAGTTCGCAAGTGTGTGCAGTATTACAGTACAGTTAAATTGCAAAATACAGTCATTTCAAAGAGACGGTTGTGCAGCTGAATACTTTTCGAGTACCTGGTGTGTGTGTGCATTTGAATATAATTACAAAAGCATTTTGTTGGCTTGGCAGAAGGATTTCACAGACCTGGTCCACTTGTATTTGATAATAATGTTGCTGAAAACTGGAGAGTATTTGAGCAAGAATACAATATTTATATACAGGCTGATTTTTCTGACAAAGTTATTCTGCTTAATCTAGCTGACTCAGAAGCCACTGAAAGGGAGTGTTCATTTGTGTATGCCCCAGCTGTGTATGCAGGGGAGGGGGAAGACCACTATATTGTAGTACCAGATGAAACATGGGAAGACCCTGAGTGCTTTAAATGTAAATTTAAAGAAATATATAATTCCCAAATGAATATTACAATGGAAAGGCACATATTTTACACAAGAGATCAAAAGCCTGGTGGAACTTTTGCAGCATATATAACTGACTTGAGAAACAAGGTGAAAATGTGTAGATTTGGTGATTTAAGAGATGAGTTGATAAAAGGCAGGCTTGTGTGTGGTATCAAAGATGATGCAGTAAGAAAGATTTTGCTATGAGACAGTGATTTAACTTTGAATAAGGCCATAGAGATTTATCAGATATATGAGGTCACAGAAAAGCAAACAAATATGCTTACAAATGAGAAAAGCATGCTTGTAGTGCCTTCCAGTGTTAATGTTGATAATATGCAGCATGAGGTTAAAGGATACAGGCCTAAGGGCATGGCCACACCCTGGATATCTCTAGCAAAATCCATGGTTGCTTCAGTAAAACCCAGAGCAGCTTCAGTAAAGCACAGAGCACACTCTGTAAAGCAGGGGGTGAGTCAGCAAAACATGTGACAGGCCTTATAGTCAATTGTCATAATTGTGAAGGTAGCCATGAGCCTAAATGAGAGAAGTGCTTAGCTTTTGGTCAGCAGTGCACACATGTAAAAAGTGGAATAATTTCAAAAGGTTCTGTAATTTAAAAGGGGCACATTTTATTAAAAGAGACCATTCAAAGAGATAAGTTGAATAATTAGAAATCTGTGACCCTACTCTTTATGTTGATGGTGTGTCAGTGCTTGGTGAAACAGTCAATGCAGTAGATTTGAGGGCAAAGAATGAAATATTTTGTACTGTTCTGATTAATGGGAGACCTCTAGATCTCATAGTTGATACTGGTTCACAGGGGCAATGTTATGTCAGCAAAAATGTTTGCCAAAGTAAAAGCTAGTGAGAATCTTGATCTGGCAAAGTGTGTGAGGCTGGTTGCTTATGGTGGTTTGAAGAAATTCATGCCAAAGGCTCAGTAGTGCTTTCATGATATTCTGCTGGGAACAGCTATGATTGCAATTTTACATAGTCAAGAGGCATGTGCAGTCATTGTTAGGCCTCATTGAAAATGGGACCGATTTCATGTAATGCAGAAATCCACCATATAACCACATGTAACACTGAGAATTTCACACAAACTATTTTTTTCTGACTGTGCTGATCTTTTTGAAGACAAGTTAGGCAAACGCTCAGTTGTGTACTCCATGAAGTTAGACCACGAGGTAAGCCCAGTTATCAGACCAGCACGGAAAGCCATGCAAGGCAAAGTCAAAGCTGAGCTAGACAGAATGGTGCATCTAGCCATCTAGGAGTAATCTGTCCAGTAGAAGAACCAACTGAATAGGTATCCTCCATGGTGGTAGCTCATAAGAAAAGCTCAGATGATATTAGAATATGTATTAATCCAAGAGACTTGAACAAAGCACTAAAATGACCTCATCATCCAAAGTGTACAGTCAAAGAAGTTGCTGCTCTTATGCCAAATGCCACTGTTTTTTTCTGTGTTAGATGCTAAAAGTTACTTTTGGCAAATTTTCCTTGATCAAAAATCTCCATTGCTAAACACCTTTCAGTACACTGTTTGGAAGGTACAGATTTTTGAAACTGCCATTTGGGATAAATCCTGCCAGTGAAGATTTTCAGCATGTGATTGAGCAAAATTTATTTGGCTATCCATGGGCTGTTATAGTAGATACTATTCTTGAAGGAGGCAATGGTGAAGCTGAATATGATAGTAACCTCAGGAAAGTTCTGAAATGTGCTTGTGAAGTAAATCTTAAGTTGAATCCTCACAAACTTAAGTTCAGGCTACAAGAAGTTACTTATATGGATTGTTTGTTTACTAGATCCTTCCAAGCAAACTGCAATTCTTGAAATGACAGCTCCAGAGGAGGTGACTCCCTTACAACATTTTCTTGGCATGGTCAACTATTTGGGCAAGTTCATCCCAGATTTGAGTTAGCTTTCAGCACCACTAAGAGACCTGACATGCAACGATGTAACCTGGTCCTGGCTGGAACAACACCAATGAGCATTTGATGTCCTGAAACAGAGAATTGCTAGTCCACCCACTTTAAGATATTATGACATTCACAAACCTGTAACTCTTTCTTGTGATGCTTTGAAATTTGGTTTTGGTGGAGTCATTCTTCAAGAGGGCATACCAGTAGCCTATGCATCCAGAACTTTGACCCAAACCAAGATGCAGTATGCTCAGATAGAAAAAGAGCTCTTGGCAATTATATATGCATGTTTGAAGTTCCATGATTATATTCATGGCCAACCTATTCAAACTGAGACAGACCACCAACCTTTGGTCACTATTTTGAAAAAGCCTATGTGCACAGCTCCTGCAAGATTGCAACACACGATGTTGAAATTGCAAAAGTACAATTTTTACTTGGTTTACACAAAAGGCAAACTTCTTTATCTTACTGATACTTTATCCATATCACCAAGAAAAAAGACTGAACAGCATGAACATGAGAAACCTGATTTCAAAGTCATGGAAGTGAGAAATTTGTCTTCCACACATCTTGGTGAGCTTAGAACTCACACAGCTTTAGATCCAGTTCTCCAGAAGCTCAACCACTTTATCAGTTGAGGATGACCATCAAATCAATTTTGTTTACCACCAGATGTCCAGCAGTATTTTCCTTACAGGGAAGAGATTTTGATGGAAGATGCTATCATCATGAAAGGACCAAAAGTGATTGTTCCACAATCCTTGCAACAAAAGTATATTAAAATCTTGCATCACGGCCACCCAGGAACTGATTCTACCAAAAGAAATGCAAGAGGACTAGTATTTTAAGTTTCTATGTCAAATGATATTGAGAAAAAACTTTCATCTTATTCTGTTTGTAATAGTACTAAGCCGCATCAACAAAAAGAACCACTTCAGCTAAGCCAGATTCCTCTACTTTGGTTGACAGTAACTACAGATATTTTTGAATGGAATGGTCACCATTACTTGGTGTTAGTAGACTCTTATTCAAACTGGTTTGAGATTGACCTTCCTAATCTGATGTCCAATACTGTTATTATGAGGTTGAAGAGACATTTTTCTGTCCATGGTAGTCTGCAAAAAGTCATTTCTGACAATGGTCCACAGTTTACAACTCAGTAGTTTAAAAGATTTGCTGAAACATGGGACTTTATTCATGTTATGAGCAGTCCTGAATACCCACAATCAAATGGCATGGCTGAACTTACAGTTCAAAGTACAAAACAGCTGTTGGAAAAGTCTAAACATGACAATACTGATATTTTTCTTAATTTGCTTAAACTCAGAAACATTCCTCACAACAATCTTCTTGGTTCACCTGCCCAGAGATTAATGTCAAGACAAACCAGAACCACACTACCAATCAGTAAGAATTTGTTGGTTCCAAGTGCTAAAAACAACAAAGCAGTAAAAGCTCAACTCCTAAAGAAGCATTTGTCCCAAATGTCCTACTATGATAAAACCAGCAAGCCTCTGAATCCGTTAAGCAAAGGAGAGATAGTGAGGATGCAGACAGTGAAAGGATATGGCCAAATAGGACTTGTGAAACATTTGCATGAAGAACCGATATCGTACATCGTCGAGTCGCAAGGTATGGAATTCAGGCAGAATCAGAAACATTTATTACCGATGTCCGAGCCAGTGTTACAGCATCCTGTCTAATTCTCAGAGTGAATTGTCCAATGTTCCTGTTCCAGAGAACAGTTTCCCATCTATTCCTGATCCTAAAAGTGTTCATGAAAATTCTGAAGAAGAACATTCCCCAATGACTGTTCCTGTTGCTAAACTCAGTTCTAATTATTTTATTATGAGGTTAGGTCATATATCAAGACCTAATCCCAAATACACGGCAACCTGGACATGATTGTTATTGTTTGCATATACTTGTATAATTTGCATGTTTATTTAATCGTCATTCATTGCAGAAGAGACTAGTCAAAGAGGGAGGATATAGATCAGAGTGTGTGTTGTACCTTTAAGAGCTATTCCAGTCCAAGGGCACTTGCATATAAGTACTGAGCATGTGCAAGCAAGAGTGCCATTTTGAGTGAGCAGCCAGAGTGAAAGCATGTATGTGTGTAGCAGTCAGTCAGTTTGTTTAAATTTAATGTTCCAGTGATCCATCCTGATGTGTCTGTGTGTAATAAACTACTTAAAAAAACAGCCAGCCTCATCATCTTATTTGAATACACAAGACGAGCGACAACATACACAACACTCAAAAACCCAAGTCCACGTAAAATAACCTACCAACCTCAAATCAATGCTTACATAAAAATAAAAATAAAAAAGTAAAACACAGGCAGTATCTGAATTTACTTCAATGGAAAAAAAATCTTATATTCTACTCACACAAATTGTACATACACAGTCCACTCTAAACTAACAGTACAGAGCTGTCATTAATACAACTGAACAAAGACATTCTGAGGAAGTTGAAGATATGAGCAAAAGCCCTTACATTTTGTAATAAAGTTGCTCTTTGCACTCTCCTTCTATTTATTATTTTTATCTGTGTTTTTGTAACCATACGCATTACTCTCTCTCTCTCTATATATATATATATATGTATATATATATATATATATATATATATATATATATATATATATATATATATGTATATATATGTATATATAGATATACATATATATACATATATATATACACACACACACACACATATATATATATATATATATATATATATATATATATATATATATATATATAAACTCCTATGGGTGATCAATATATATTAATTTTATTGGGTATCATTTCCATTTCCACTAGTTCCCTATGAATTCCCTATGATTACATTTCCTCAACTGCATTCGCTAGTTAGGTAATGATTTTGCTTATTTGTACTTCCTGCATCTACTCAGTTCTTCCTTTCAGGTGTTTTCTCCTGTCTGAATATCTGTTTTAAAACTGGAGCTGGGATTTAAGTAAGATGGGGTGTTGGCATGCAGGATGGTTTAGCTCTTTGCAAGTATCTTACTACAGTACCAGCTGTTTCAGGTTCCGGAGTTTTAATCGCTTAGAATCAACCAATCAACCACTTACACAATTTGGGGATGGAAATCTTTCATTCATTGGAAAAAAAAAAATCACTAAAATGTTTTTTCTCTAAGAAAGTGTGTTTGAAGGTACCATTAAATTTTTTTTTTTTTTTTAGTTGACCATTCACAAGAAGAAAACATTTGTTTTCTTTTTGTATTGGCATAGGATTCATGAAGGCTTACATGGAGTTTAAGAGTAGTGTAAGCCTCTGTGTAAGCCTCCCGATCCAGGAACAGCCCAAACCTCCGTGTAAGAGACAGCTAACATGTCTCTTACACGGACTGGGCATGGAAATGCTCAATACCTCATTTGCAGCTCAAAGATATGCAAATGAGGTATTTGAGCGATCCAAGAAGCCCAAACCAGTCCGTGTAATGGACGTGTTAGCTGCAGAAATGTACTCAGCTGACAACTGAGTACATTTCTGCAAAATTGAAAACGGAGCTATGTCAGCTCCAAATAAAGGGTGCATATGTTTCATTTAGCATGCCAATGGCCAAATATGTGGCCATTGGCATGAAAAAGTGTTGCAAAAATATTTTAAATAACTTTTTTTTTTCCGTGGGATTATGGTGTTTAACTGCAGCGCACACCAGCATAACGGGGTGCACTGCCTAAAACTGAAAACCGAAGCTTATAAGCCCACAATTGTGGGATTTTTGTATAACATGGAATGTCAATGGAGGGACTAGCAGACCAAAAACAATATGGCCTCCATGTAGTGGTTGTCAAGGGGGGGGGAAGCTCCGTGTAAGACATGTAACTAAGCATTACTAGGCAATCCTATGTAAATGAGGGTTACAATACTGAATCACACTGCCACATAGGTAATGAGCACTTTCTGAGTAGTGTAAGAGTTACAGAAGGGGGAGGAACAGAGTAAGAGGTAGCTGACATCACGGGGGGGAATGATAGAAATAAATGTATCAGATTGGAGGGCAATGTAAGGTGACAGATGACAGACAGACATCAGGGAGAGATGTGTATCTCAACAGAACACTAGAAAAGTCAAGAAACAGAGGGTGCACACTATCCCTACACTCAAACTTTCTTGATATACGTGCATGCGCGTGTGTGCGCGCGTGTAAGGCAGGTTCAACATGTGGGAGCGTGTTGCAAACCGTTTACAACGGTTTGCGCGGGCGTGCATGTGTGGAAGGCAATGTAAACATCAGGAAGCCTGTTGCCTGATGTATAAGGCTGTGTGCGCACGTTTTACCATGAATCAGCCCAGTTCAAACCGTGTAAGGATGTGTGCGCGCGTTTAAGTCACTGTAAGCGTGCTTATGCTGGTGTGCACATTGCTCCCCTTGAGGAAACAGAGAGGAAAAAGGAAACAACCAGATTACAACGAAGCTGCCAGAGGATACTGCTGAAGTTAATTGGTGGAAACAATTGGAAGCAGGCAATTACACAGGCAGACTAGAAGCCCAACCCAGCACTTAAAACACTGCAAAGAGCAGTGCAGGGTGTTTCTCAGAAGAGATACTGCAAGAAAGTAAGCTACCAGAATTGAAAACTGAAAAAAGCTGAACTCAGAGCAGAAATGCTAGGGGCTGCCATAGCTGTTATAATCAGGCATAGGCGAATTGCTGAGGGTGGTGACAATGCAGATGCTGACAGACAACCCAGAGTGAGGAGAAGGAGAAGAGTATACAGGCCCAGGGTCACCTACCATGGGTTACATGAGCTGGAGATAGTAGAGCGCTACAGAGTGGACAGAGACCTTCTGCAGCAAATTGTTGAGCTGTGCAGGCCACGCCTTACACACAGAACCAACAGAGGGGAACCCATCCCAGTGGAAACCAAGGTATGTGTTGGCCTAAGAATACTAGCAACAGGTACCTTCCAGAGACCAACTGGTGATATGATGGGGATATCACAGGCATCAGCCTCCAGGGTACTGCACCAGTTCCTGGATGCCATGTCAGCACATGTCGGTGATCATGTATATTTTCCCAATGCCCGTGAGGCATCTTCCAGCAAATAGCGGGATACCCTGAGGTATTGGGTGCAATAGACTGCACGCACATACGCATCAAAGCACCAGCCGGTGAGCAGGGTAGAGCCTACATGAACCGCAAGGGCTTCCCCTCCATCAACTGCCAGGTCGTGTGTGATGTGCAGGGCATAATAATGAATGTGTGTGCTGGCTGCCCTGGGAGCTACCATGATTCCCACATCTGGCATCTGACGCAGCTGTACCAATCATTTGCCAGTGGGGACTTCCTACACGGACACCTAGTGGGGGATGCAGGTTATGCACTTGAGCTGTGGCTGATGACACCCATCAGAAATGCACACACACCTGAACAGGAACGCTATAATGTGGCACACGCACAAACACGTAATGTCATAGAGCGTGTGTTTGGGCTGCTCAAGTCACGGTTCCGTTGTCTGGACACATCTGGTGGAGCCTTGCAGTACACACCAACTACATGTACCCAAATGATCATGATATGTGCTATGCTACATAATATGATCCTGCGGAAACTGCTGCAGCAGGACCAGCATAGGGCTGGGCCAAACATACCCCCACCATTGCCAAGGCCACCACAGGCAGAGGGTGACTTGGAGGAGGAACAACCTGACCTTGCCCCAGTAGGCAGAAGGAGGCGTGCCCAGTATGCCCTGGCCTTGGCAAAGAGGCAACGCATAGCACATACACTTGGTCAGTAGGAACACTGGGACTGATACCCGCTCTGACTCACTCATATAGTAACAGGGATGCCTAACATGACACAACCTGCTTCCAAACATGTACAGGGAGTGTAGTATGTGCATCCGACAGAGGCAGCCCTGCAGCACCACCTGAGGCATGAATGCCATGTGTCAAGTAATGTAACACCATGTACCATATGCATACCTGAGGACCCTGACTAACATCCACCCTCACTAATCACAAACCACAAAAACACAAACCCACATTCATAGGTACCACAAGGGATAGGAACCTAGATGTAATGCTACCCAATGCCAGAAGTATAAACAGCAAGATGCGTGCAGTGTAAACGCACACAGTATAGAGGATGTAGATATCAGTGCTGTAATAGACAACTGGGTCAAAGCCCACACCAGCACCCTAACACTACCAGGCCACACCTCATACAGGGATGTACATGTGCAAAAACATGGAACAAGCTACAAAACGAGGGTGACTAGCAATAAATGTCATGGATAACCACACCCCCATGTTGGTACCACAACAAGAAGCAACATGGATTAGCCATGGTCAAATACCAATTGCTAAAACTGCCTACTACTAAATAGCTTGCTGCAGACCACTGTCCTAATAGCAGGAACTGCACCAGGCCTATGTTCATAGGTTCATAGGCTCATACTAGGCTATCTGCCCTAGGGCATATAAAAGCCTAGCCCAGAGTTTTGTGGCTTCCGCCACCCCTTCAGTTCTAAGGATAATATGCCCATTATTTTGCTGTGCCTCTGTCAAGCAGTGACACTGATGTTATCCCTGGGTATACCTGTGATCTCCCATCCATTGGTCATGATTTCTCTTGAACAAAGCCAGCGAGGTGCCCAGCCTCACATGTACCAGGATGATGTTCCACAGCATAGGGAGTCTCTGGGTGATGAATCTGTCCCTCCAGCATGCCCTATTAATAGCCGTGTTGAGGTTTAAGTCTCTTGCCCTTGTAGATCTGATGGATTTAGAGGTTTTGAGATGAAGCATGTTCATTAATTCTGGGTTGGACATGGCCTAGTATGTCAGGCACAGGCCACCTCTGAGCAGACGGTAGGTGACTGAATAGAGCTGGGGTTCCTTCAGTCGGGCAGCATAAGACATACATTTGAGACCTTTTATCCTTCTGGTGAGGAATGTTTGGGGCCTGTCCAATTGCTGCAGGTGATGGGTCAGATACATTCCGAATGGGGCATTGTACTCAATCATTGGTCTGATGAGTGATGAGTACAGAGGAACAATGACCTCCCTTGATCTAGATGTGAATCCCTGCATGATCAGGTGGGCAATGTAGAAGGTCTTCCTAACTACTTCAGCAACGTGAGTGTCAAATGAAAGGTTACTGTCAACCTGGGTGCCCAGATCCCTGATAACCTCTCCTGTGCTTAGAGGAGTAACACCTATATGGGAACTAGGGGTAACCTTGTTCTTCCCGAAGGGTATGACTATGCATTGTTTAGCGTTTAACTTTAGGCCATGGCTCTGGCACCAGTTATCCGTTTCTATGAGACCCGTCTGAAGGATGTCTGCGTCAGATGGGTTTTCAACTATGGTTCCCAGTTAGCAGTCATCTGCAAACTTTGTCAGCCATAATCCTCCTGTGTTTGCTTGTACTTCTGAAAAGTAAATGCCGAGCAAAAGTGGGCCCAGGACTGAGCCCTGTGGGACATGACTTGTGACAGGCTTGGAGTGTGACATGGCGCCAGCAACCTTGACCCTGTGGGTTCTGTCACTTACCAGTTTGTAACCCATCTTGTGACATATGGGTCTACATTTAAGCTGGTGAGTTTGTCAATGATACCCGAGTGGGGTATTGTATCGAAAGCCTTTGCCAGGTCAAGGTAAGCTGTGTGGACTGCCTTGCCCTCGTCAATGGCCTTGGTGACCATTCTGAAAAAGTCAACCAAGTTTAAAAGGCATGATCGCCCTTGACAAAGCCAAACTGGGTTGGATCCAAAGTCTGCAAGTCCCCTATGTCTTCATTTATGAGTTCCATTATGATCCTCTCCATAGCTTTGCAGACCAGGATGGTCAAGCTGATGGGACGGTAGTGTCTGGGGTCGGTGGAGGCACCTCCTTTTTGAAGTGGGACCACCGTTGCCGTACGCCACTCCTTGGGTACGTATCCTGAGGTGAGGCTAAGATTAAACAGCTGCCCTAACTGCGGGTTTAATTCCTCATTGAGTTCGTGGAGCACACAACCGAGGACACCAACTGGTCCCATGGATGCTGTGTTTCTCGCCTTTGATAGAGCAGTTCTCACCTGAGCATTTGAGATGTTTGGGGGGCTACAATACCCTGGTATAGATATCCCTCCCTTTGGGGGGAGGGGGGGGAGAAATCTGCACTGAACCTGTCAGCCAGTATGTTGGCAATGTCTGTAGGTTCAGTGATTTTTACATCATTATGAACTAATTCTGAGCATATCTGGGAGTCACCTCCCAGGTTTCCAACATAGCTAAAAAAGGCCTCATGATTGTCTTCTGAGTCCTTAGCGAGTTTTCTCTCAAAATGTGCCCTGGATGATTTTATGGGAGATCTCAGTTCTTTACTTATAATGAGCAGGGGTGTCTTCCCTTCTACGGATTTTGCTCTATCTTGTAGTAGCTCCTTCCTTCTGATGTAGAGCTTGTTTATGGCTGGGGTCCACCAGACTGCACGCATGCCTTTGGTACAAAGAGTCTTTGTTTTGTGTGGGATTGCCTGATCCATGAAGTCCTGGAGGTGCTGGTAGAAGGCATTTGTAAGTGATTCAGCAGCTTGGGTAATGGTTTCCGCTGGCTTGGGGGCCTCGAAAGAGACCACACCAGTCTTTAGAAGTGTGAAGTCGGCTTTTGAGAAGTTCTTCACTGTGGTCTTTTTTATCTGGGGTGGGGGCGGGATGTGGACTTCCAGTGAGATTAGTTTATGATCTGATCTCACCAATGATGGGTATATGTCTGGTGTTGAACATTGTGACCCCATGTTCGTGATGATGTGATCTAGTATGTTGTCTCCTCTTGTGGGGATGGTGACTAGTTGTTCAATGGCATATGAGGTTATGAACTCTAGGAACCTTTGGGCTAGAGTGTTGGGGCTTGAGTAGTGATCCCAGTCTATATTTGGATAGTTGAAAGCACCCAGTATGATGGTGTTTGGAGATACATTTATCCCCTCCAGTGTTTTCAGGAAAGCTGTGTGAGGTTCCTGAGTTTGAGAGGGTGGCCTGTAATCTGCTACAAACTGCTGAGCAGCCTTGCCTACGGTTAATTGCACCTGGATGGTCTCTGATGCATCGTGTGTTGCCACCAACCTTGAGGTGAGGGTGTCCTTGATGAATATGGACACCCACCCTCCTTCCTTGGTGTCGTCTGGATTTCGGGGCCGGAACGCATGATATGAGGTAACACCTGATACTGCCGGGGTGCTGTCAGGAGCCTTGAACCAGGTTACAGTCACAGCACAGACATCGATGTTCTCCATACTGAGAAGGGCTTCGAGTGCGTGCATCTTGAGGTTGAGACGTCTGGCATTGAGCAGCATTACCCTTAGTTTATTTCCTTTTTTGTGTTCTAGGGTGGTAGGTTTAGAATCTGAGCCTTGCCTAAAAAAGGCACAATGTGGGTGGCAAGAGCTCTAGCCAAATTCCGGAAGCCCAGGGGTGACAGGTGCAAGCCGTCCCCTGCGAATCAGCGTGGCTTGCCCAGCATGTCATCCCAGGCAGATGGACATTGGATCCCCTTTGAATGACACCATAGATTAAGCCAATTATTACAGATGGTCATCTTGCCTCTGTATTGTGGCATCATTCTTGGTGAAGGTAGGATACTGCTCAAGGTCAGGGTCATACCTGCCTGGGCTACATAATCAGAGAGCTCCTCTATGTCTCTTTTCATGTAGTCCAGGGAGGCACATCTCAGGTCGTTCACACCAGCATGGACAATGACTGAGTCATACTTGTACTTGCAGTTGAGTGACCTGAGTGCTTGCATTATGTGGTGGATTCCAGCGCCCAATAGGCAGCTTACTGTGACCTTCTCCTTACTCAATCTGGTGAGCGGGACGTCAGTGTGTCTGACGATGGCGTCACCTATGACGGGTGTGTCTGGCATTGTGTTTGGCCTTAAGGGCTGTGAATGTTTGGCACACTGACTCTGTGGTCTATGTGTTGCATGTGCTGTGCCCTGTGGAGGCAGTTGTTTGGGTGTCTGCTTTGGTGGCCTCTGCTGTTATGGTAGATCTGTGATCAGAGGCTCCGAGTATGTCTTTGTGTGTTTATGTGTATGATTTGAAGTTGTGATAGTGCTATGTGAGACTGGGTTTGTGGTGTGTGTGGTCACCTTCTCCTCCTCTCTGGTCCTGCCAGTCCTATGTTGAGAGAGCACAGCCTCCAGTTTGGCTATATAGTTGCATCTCTTGCATGCATTTGTGTTTTGTGGGAGAAGGAGAGGGTTGTCTGTGTACATGATTCAATTGTAACATTGCCTCAATATTCCCAGGTTCACCAGCTGAGCAGGAGAGGACACTAGCAACTGATCCCTTGACATGCTAGAAGGAATAGACAAAAAACTGTTGGAAGACAGGAAGATATCAAGCTCCCAAAACCACATTATATTGCTTGACTGACAATACCTACACATACACCATAGTTTCATAGTTTCATAGTTTACTACTAGGCTATCTGCCCTAGTGCATTTATAAGCCTAGCCATAGTGATGTGGCTATTGCCACCCCTTATAGTGGTAATAAGTGTACAGAATAGATTCCGAATATTGTGCCTCTCACTTAGTAGTGACACATTATGACCCCCATACATAATTGAATACCTTGACTGTGCCTCTGTCTAGTAGTGACACAGGAGGACCCTGGGGTAAAACTACAATCCCACATCCAGTTGTCCAGACTTCTCTTGAAGAGAGCCAGTGAGGGACTCTGTCTAACATGAACTGGGATACTCTGCTAGAGTGTGAGAAGCCTCTGAGTTATGACTCTGTTCCTCCACCATGTCCTATACATGTATGTGCTGAGGTTCAAATCTTCAGCTCCCATGGTTCTGGTGGATTTGGATTGCTTGCAGTGGAGCATGTCCACCACATCCTGATTGGACATGGTCTTGTATGTCAGGCATAGGTCACCTGTAAGTATGCGGTATGCCACTGAATAAAGCTGGATTTCCTTTAGTCTGGAAGTATATGACATGTGTTGTAGACCCCTGATCTCCTTGGTAAGGTACTTTTGGGGTCTCTCCAGCTGTTGCAAGTGCTGGGTGAGGTACATACCAAATGGGGCTTTGTATTCAATCATGGGCCTGATAAGGTAGAAGTATAGTGGTACAATGACCTCCTGAGATCTGGATGGAAAACCCTTCATGATAAGGTGGGCAAGATAGAAAGTCTTTCTAACCACTTTGGCAACATGGGTGTCAAACGAGATGTCACTATCTACATGTGTCCCCAGGTGTCTGATTTGTATTCTGTGCTCAGTGGGTTGCTGTCTATGCATTGATTTGTGGGTACTTTGTTCCTCCCAAAGGGGATGACTACACATCAGTTGCAGTCAGTTGCAGGCCATGATTCCGGCACCAGCTATCTGTCTTTGTGACGGCATTCTGTAGGATGTGTGTGCCGACTGATGTATTCACTTATGGTGCCTAGGTTGCAGTCATCTGCAAACTTTGTCAGCCACAACCCTCCTATGTTTGCTTTCACATCTGAAAAGTAAATGCCAAATAAGAGGGGTCCCAGGACAGATCTTTGTGGGACACCACTTGTGACTGGCTTTGAATCTGACAAGGCACCTGCAATGTCGACTTTATGGGTTCTGTTTCTTAGCCATTTTGCAAACTATCCTGTGACATATGATGTTATATTTCAGCTGTTGAGCTTGTCTATGATGCCTGCATGGGGTATTGTGTCAAAGGCCCTAGCCAAGTGCAGGTAGGCTGTGTGGACCGCGTAGCCCTCATCAATGGCCCTACCGACAGTATCAAAATAGTCAACTAGGTGCAAAAGGCAGGATCTGCCCTGTACAAAGCTGAACTGGGTGAGATCAAGGGTCTGTAGGTCACCAATGTCTCTGTTTAAGAGCTCCATAATGACTCTTTCCATAGCTTTGCAGACAAGGCTGGTTAAGCTTGTGTGGTGGTAGTTCCCAGGGTCTGTGGAGGCATCTCCTTTGTGGAGTCGGACCACTGTTGCTGTACGCCAGTGTTCAGGTACATATCCTGTAGCAAGGCTAAGGTTAAATAGCATTTGTATATACGGGTTTAGCTCCTTCTGGAGTTCACATAGCATGCAACTGGGGATACCATCAGGTCCCAATGCTGTGTTGTCGTCTTTGCTGAGTGTGGCTCTTACATGGACATCTGAGATGACAGTGAGGTTACATTCATCTGTGATAACTATCTTCTGTTGGGGGTGAGGGAGGGGGAAAATTGCACTGAACCTGTCTGCCAGAATGTTGCCAATATCTGTCAGGTCACTGAAATATATGTTGTTGTGTACCAACTCAGAGCATATCTGAGGGTTCCCACCCAGGTGTCTGACATAACTGAAGAAGGCAGTGTGGTTATCGTTATCGTCTTTGGTGTTTATGTCTCAAAGTTGACCTTGGATGTCTTTATGAGAGAATGTAGCTTTTTACTAGTGCTGCTCACAGCTGCCTTCCCTTTAGGAGATGTAGCTCTGTCTTGCATTAGTATCCTTCATCTGTTATACAGTTTGTTTATGGCTGGGGTCCACCAGACAGGCCACTTTCCCTTGGTGGAGAGGGTCATGTTTTTATTTGTGATTGCATGGTCCATGCTATCTCGAAGATGTCCGTAGAAAGTGTCTGTGAAGGAGTCACCATTGTGTGTTGTGGTTTCCACTGGCCCAGTGGGCTTAACGGATACCATCTCAGTCCAAAGAAGTGTGAAGACAGCTTTTGAGGTGTTTGTCACTATACTCTTTGTATTATACTAGCACTGACACAACTGTAGACAATTTCCCAGAATCCATCAAACAAAACAGACATGCAAAATGTAACACTTCCACAAGAGGGGTAAGCATACTGGATGTGATAATCAGAAATATGTGTACTGGATGTCAAGATGAGAAGTGTATCCCTCACTGGTAAGACCAGACCATAGAGTAATTACACTGTAGTTACACATCACGACCCCAGTCCCTGGCCAGACTACCACAGTGAAACAAATGTGTAAAGCATAGCTTGCACCCCTACAAACCAATGTGGAATCCATGAAAAGCCCTGTGCAGGTCCAGAATATGGGACACACTGCAGAACATGTTATACAGGCATACCATGAACACAGCCAAGAGTGCTTTGAGTCTGCAATCACAAACAACAAGACACAATGCCATACACCCAGGTATCTGGCATGCTGGACACCATAAATTACTAAACCATTGAAGAGAATGAGGAAGCTACCACATGATAGATCAAACATGAAAAGTGAAGTAATCAGTGATCACTAGTATGGCAATAAAATGTGTCCACACATACAATCCACTAAGGCCAGGCAAAACAAGTAGAATCTGTGAATCCAGTGGCAATGTGACACCTGTCCCAAGTACACACACAACAACAACTCACCCCAATAAATACAAATGTATGTGATAGACGCAACCAGGAAGCCAAACCGGGGCCTGAGCACCCCTAAATCAGTACTGTCAAAACTAGTCAGGAGGACAAGGTAACCACATACACCACAAACCCAGTCCCACATAGACCTACAACGACTGTAAACCAAACACATTAACACAAAAACATTCCCAGAGGCCCTAATTACAAACACACAACACCAACACAAGCCTTCAAAGCAGACACCCAATAAAACAAACTCCAGACATAGCACATGTAACACATAGTACACAAAGCTGGTGTGCCAAACAGTCACAGGACAGAAGGAGAAACAACATGCCTGATACAGTTGTAATAGGTGACTCTATAGTGAGACATGCTGCTGTCCCAGGGATGGCTTGCACCTGTTACCCATGAGCGTCTGGATATTGCCTAAGGCTTTTGCAAACTACAGAGATCCTCCCGTAGGCAAGGCCGAAAAGAGCAACCCACCACCATAGAACACAAAACTGGAAAGAAACAGAAGGGTAATGCTGATCAATGCCAGATGTGTAAACCTCAATATGCATGCTCCTGAGGCCCTCCCCAGTATGGAGAACATTGATGTCTGTCCAGTGATACAAACCTGCTGCAAGCCTCGTGACAGCACACCAGCACTACCAGGTAATACCACATATCATGTGTTATGGCCACAAAACCTGTAACAAAACATAA
The DNA here is from genome assembly GCF_019279795.1 of Protopterus annectens. Taxonomy (NCBI): domain Eukaryota; kingdom Metazoa; phylum Chordata; order Ceratodontiformes; family Protopteridae; genus Protopterus; species Protopterus annectens. Next base: position 494,838,342 of record NC_056735.1, on the reverse strand, counting down.
AAGGAGGGTGAGTATCCATATTCAGGACAGACAGCCATACATCCAGTTAACTGACAATGCTTATGTCATTGCAGTCCACCCATGTGCAACTAACTGTAGGCAAGACTGCTGTACAGTCTGTAGCATGCAACAGACCACACTCTCACACACAGGAACCCCACCCTACTGTCCTGAAGACAGTGGACAGTATGAATGTACCATCAAATACAAAACAAGGTACACACAAATTACCACATAGGTGGTAAACCATTATGTGTGGAAGGAGTAATCAGGGACCTAGTGACACAAGTGGACAGTCACCTGTTATGTGACAGCTACATCGCCAATTTGTCTAGGAAGACTGTCTATATTGGACACTGTATCATGAAAGGATTCACATCTATGTCAACAAAGGTCATTGTGACCCTATACTGTTCCCCTATCAGACCATATTGTAATAAAATGCCTCATGTGGGATGTACATTACCTGGCACCTGCAGCAGTTAGAAAGACCTCAAAGGTACCTCAGCAAGAGTCAGAAAGGGTCTCAACTATATCTCATATGCTGCCTGGCTGTAGACACCACAGCCGAATGCAGTCACATACTGCCAACACAGAGGCATTGTATGTCTGTTGTACAAGTCCATGTCCAACACAGAAGTAATGGACATGCTCCACCCCAGAAAACTCAAAGCCATCGGAGCTGTGTGAGCCAGAGATGTCAACCTTAACACATAATCAAATAGGATGTGCTGGAGGGACAGATACCTAACCCTGAGTCTCTCCACACCCTGGAACAGAATACCACTACATGTTAGGCAGAGACCCTCACTGACACTCTTCAACAGGAAGTTAGCAAAATGGATGGATAATTGTAGATGTACACTGGGGGTCTTTACTGTGTCATGTCCAGACAGAGGCACAGCTAAGTAAATCATAAGTGGCCATAATATTCACATAGCAGCAGGCAAAAGCCACATGCACTGTGGCTAGGCTTACAAATGCCCTAGGGTGGATGGCCTAGTATGAACCTATGAACCTATTATGATACAAATTGTACAGGACACTAAGGATAACCCCAAGGCTGCTGCAACTGATGGTAGTAAGCGTGTTGTGGATTCCTGGATATGCTCTGGATCCCACAAATATTACAAACAACATACCAAACACACACACGTATTGCCAACATACATCCTGACAGGTGCAGTGCAAACCCCCCCCCTCATAATGCCAAATATCTTTCCCAGCAGACTGCTGCCTCCCTGACATTATGTCAGCCTTACCACAGGATATGTACCCAAAGAGCAGTGCACAACAACAGTGGGTGTTCTCAAGAAAGGTGTTGCCTGAATGGATACTAAAAACAACCACCACAGAATCCTGAGAAGCTTGGTCTGCACAGCTATGGAAAGGAACAGCATGTACTGCAGACATAACGATATTGGGGATCTATTGACACCCGACCCTACCCAGTGTGGGTTTATGATGTGCAGACCCTGCCCCTAAACATGTATGACTCAGTTGAAACAGTGATTGAGGTCACTGATGAGGGCAATGTGGTCCACACAGTGTAGCTGGACCTTGCAAAGCCTTCCATACAATACCCTACGTGTTCAATATAGATATGCTCACCAGCTTATATATACACCCCAATGTCACTAGAGGGGTTGCAAACCAGAACAACGACAGAACTGACATGGCCAGACATGCTGCAGCCATGTCAGACTACAAACCACATATAACAGGTATCCCACAAAGCTTGGTCCTGGGACCTTCCCCATCTGGTATATATGCCCCATAGGTACAGGCCAACATATAAGGACTGTGCCTGAACATGTTTGCAGAGGACTACAAACCGGCTAACATATCTGACACTCCAGCTGACACAAGCATCCCACAAAAGGGCCACATAGAAACAGACAACCGGTGCCATAGCCATGTCAGCATGTGAAATGGAGAGAACTGTATAGTCAACCTCTGTGGATATACAGTAAGTGACCACCAATTACCACATAGGTGTTAACCCATTACATACTTCACATGTAATGATGGACCTGGGTACACAAGGTGATAGATATCCTGCATAGGACAAACATGTGTCTGTAGTGTTAACAGAAACAATCCATATACCAACCTAATCATGAAGGTTATGACATCTAGATAAGGGGAGGTCATTGTGGTTCTGCAGTTATCCTTCATCAGCGTTACAAATGACCACAACAGCCCCTGTGGGGTGTACCTCAGTAGACACCTCCATCAACTGTAAAGTCCACAACAGTACCTCACCAGGAGTATCAAAGAGCTTGAACACATGTAATGTGTTGCCTGATTAAACAGAGTGCAACTCCACACACTGCCATGCTGGCCACCCAGACGCAAGCTGTGCCTGATGTAGAAAGCCATGTCCAAGCTGGAATCAATGAACATGCTGCACCTTGTACAATCTGAATGGCAGTGAGCTATGCACATGAGGGACCTGAACCCCAGCACTGACATACATAGGACAAGCTGTACTGCATTATCCATAACACAGAAGCCACCCCCACGCATGAGTAAACTACCAGTACAGGTTATCCATAGAGTCACTCATTGATTCTCCTCAATAGGAATCTTGAGTGGATGGGAGATGGTAGGTTTACCCTGGGTATCAATGTGATGTCACAGGTAGACAGAGGCACAGTATACTAAACAAGACATATGTCATGGCAAACTACACTTACAATGTGTCGAAGGACAAACACACTCTCTGACTAGCATTAGAAATGGCCTAGGGCACATCGGTAGTGTTTGCCAATGTACACCTATGTTGTGGAATACACTACTGATGTTGGATGAGGCTGTTGTAAGTAGTTCATATCTGAACATAATGCAACATGGTCAGATAGGTTCATAGGTTCATAGGTTTATACTAGGCTATCTGCCCTAAGGCAGTTATAAGCCCAGCCCAGAGTTTTGTGGCGAATGCCACCACTTATATGGAAACAATACTGTGCCCATTAGTTTGTCATGCCTCTGTCCAGCAGTGACACAGAGACGATCCCCGGGGTAAACCTATGATCTCCCATCCACAGGTAAAGATTCCTTGAACAGAGCCAGTGAGGTGCTCTGCCTCACATGGACCGGGATTGTATTCCACAGCATAGGGAGTCTCTGAGTGATAAATCTATCCCTCCAATATGTCCTACTTATATCCCTGCTAAGGTTTAAGTCACTTGCCCTAGTGGTTCTGGTGGATTTGGCGATTTTGAGGTGGAGCATGTCCATTACTTCCTGGCTGGACATGGCCTTGCATGTCAGGCACATGTCACCTCTGAGCAGACGGTATGTGACTGAATAGAGCTGGAGTGTCTTCAATCCGGCAGCATATAACAGATGTTGGAGACCCTTTATCCTTTTGGTGTGGGACTTTTGGGGTCTCTCCAATTGCTGCAGATGTTGGGTGAGATACATCCAGAATGGGGCATTGTACTCGATCATTGGTCTGATAAGTGAAGAGTACAGGGGAACAATGACCTCACTAGATCTGGATGTGAATCCCTTCCTGATCAGGTGGGCAATGTAGAAGGTCTTTCTAGCCACGTTAGCAACGTGAGTGTCAGGAGAAAGGCCACTGTCAACCTGGGTCCCCAGGTCCATGATAACCTCCTCTGTGCTTATAGGATTGCCACCTATATGGTAGCTTGGGGTTACCTTGCTTTTCCCGAAGGGTATGACTATACATGTTTTGGCATTTAATGTCAGGCCATGGCTCTGGCACCAGCTATCAGTGTCCGTGAGTCCATTCTGAAGGATATCCGTGTCTGATGCACTGTCCACTATGGCGCCCAGTTTGCAGTCATCTGCAAACCTTGTCAGCCAAAGTCCTCCCATGTTGGCCTGTACCTCTGAGAAGTAGATGACGAACAATAGGGGGTGAAGGACTGAGCCCTGTGGGACACCACTTGTGACCGGCTTGGAGTCTGACATAGCACCAGCAACTCTAACCCTGTGGGTCCTGTCTTTAAGCCAGTTTGCAACCCATCTTGTGACATATGGGTTTACATTTAGGTTGGTAGGTTTTTCTACAATACCCGAGTGGGGTATTGTGTCGAAAGCCTTTGCAAGGTCAAGGTAGGCTGTATGGACTGCCCTTCCCTCAGCAATGGCCTTAGTGACTGTTTTGAAGAAGTCGACCAAGTTCAAAAGGCATGATCTGCCCTTGACCAAGCCAAACTCGGACGGGTCCAATGTCTGCATGTCCCCTATATCTTTGTTTATGAGCTCCATTATGATCCTCTCCATAGCTTTGCAGACTAGACTTGTTAAGCTTATGGGGCGGTAATTACCAGGGTCCATGGTGGCACCGCCTTTGTGCAGATGTGCACAACTGGACCCTAACCAGGCTGTTGTGCACACTATGGAAATGTAAAGCAGTGATAGGACTAAAGCCCAGGATACTGTCCACCACAGTGAAAGTACTGAACCACTACACTATACAGTACTACAGTTTTAGGTCAGTATGAATGGATGTTGACAATTGCATGCAAAGTATCCCATGCAAAATCTGCAGGCACAGTATAATCCCTGTTGTGTTCACACAAAAAGCATTTGGACAGTAACTACACAACATGGCACAGAACACACAACCATAAACTGGAGATATTTGTCGAAGGTCACACTCATCCACAGATGTGATGGGCTGCAGAGTTCAACATATGGAAAGCTCACACTGGGCATGCTCACACACTTAGATAAATGAGACATCTTTCACACAACATGCCATGGGAAGGCTGAACTGGGCATGCTCACACACTTAGTCCAAATGTTACTCTTAGCAACTGTGAAAACACACCAGAGGATGCTCATTCCCCTATCTAGACACTGATCATGTCAGCACCCTATAAGTACATCAGGAGAAAAGGAATCTCCCGGTAATCTGAATAGCATGCTCTGCTAATGCGTCTGTCTCTAGTGTCATAACATAGTTAGGTAGGGGTTTGAATCCAGCAAGTGGCAAGTGTGCATGAAGGGGTGTAAGTGTATATGAAAGGAGCATCCTTTTTGGCAACTGTGAAAACACACCACAGATGCCCATTCCCCTTTCCAAACACCGATGATGTCAGCACCCTATACGTATATCAGGAGAAAAGAAATCTCCCAGTAATGCAAATAGCGTGCTCTGCTAATGCGTCCGTCTCTAGTGTCATAACATAGTTAGGTAGGGGTTTGAATCCGACAAGTGTGTGTGAAGGGGGGTAACTGTAAGTGTGTATGAAAGGAACATCCCTTTTGGCAACTGTGAAAACACACCACAGGATGCTCATTCCCCTTTCTAAACTCTGGTGATGTCAGCACCCTATAAGTATATCAGGAGAAAAGAAATCTCCCAGTAATGCAAATAGCGCGCTCTGCTAATCCGTCCGTCTCTAGTGTCATAACATGGTTAAATAGGGGTTTGAATCCAGCAAGTGGCAAGTGTATAGGAAGGGGGGTAAGTGTGTGTGTATGAAAAGAGCATCCTTTTTGGCAACTGTGAAAACACACCACAGGATGCCCATTCCCCTTTCCAAACACTGATGATGTCAGCACCCTATAAGTATATCAGGAGAAAAGAAATCTCCCAGTAATGTGAATAGCGCGCTCTGCTAATGCATCTGTCTCTCGTGTCATAACATAGTTAAGTAGGGGTTTGAAACCAGCAAGTGTGTATGAAGGGGGGGTAAGTGTGTATGAAAGAAATATCCCTTTTGGCAACTGGGAAAACACACTACAGGATGCACATACCCCTTTCTAAACGATATCACAATTATTTATGGCTTTTGATTACAGACGTGTCACATGTGTTTTGCCCACACAGAATGTCCATGTGTGCGGGTTGTCTCTCACAATAATGCATGACATTGATTAAACCAGTTATGGCAATGCACACATGATGTATGTGTGTGCCAAATACACATATGTACCTGTGACCTTCAATAGTTACCATGTGTGATGCCTGCCACATGTGAATACTTGGTATTTGCACAGGGTAACATTATGACTGTGGTCTTCTGTGCAGGTGCTGCATGTGGGATGTGTATATACAGTGTGAGATGTAGATGCTATCAGCCTAGTAGTGAGGGATACACACCTGGTCTGGGGCATATAGTCTACATGTTGTTCATGAACAGGTGCTGCATGTTTTCACCTGTTGTGGGAGTGGTAAGACGTTGTTCCATAGCAATGCAGTGACCGCATGCTAAGAACCGCTCAGCTAGGGTGTTGTAGCTACAGTAATTCATTAGCATTCAGTAATATGTCAGCATCCCTGGTGAGGGTCTGATGCCAACCAAGGTCAGGGTTCTACCAGCCTGTGTCACTTGCTCAGTGATCCCTTCCATGTTCCCTATCATGTATCCCAGTGAGGGACATCACACATCAGCTGTAGTGGCATGGACAATGACTGAGTCATATGTGTCCATGCATCTGACTGACCTGTATGCTTGTGTTATGTGGTGGACCATAGTGCCCCATGAGCATATCACTGTGACCTTCACCTTGTCCAGCCTGGTGAGCATGTCCTCACTGTACTGGACAATAAAAGTACCTAACACAACCGCAGCAGTAGCGTTGTATAGCTGTACAGACTGTGCTTGTTTGGCACACAGGATTTGTGTGCTATGTGTTATGCGTGCTGTGTGCAGGCCTAACATATGCCTGTGTGCCAGCTGCAGAGGTGTCTGCCAGTCATGCAGGATGCTATCCTTAGGCTCCACGAATGGCCCGGTGTGTTTCCGTGCTTGTATTGCTGTCAGTGTAGGTCCACATCAGACTGGTATTGCAGTCACTGTAGTATTTCATGCCACCTGACAGGTTATGCCAGTACTGGGTTCAGAGTGCTTAGTCCACAGTTTGGCCATGTGTTTCCATCTCATACATATGTTGTACATCCATGGGTAGGGATAGGGTTGACTGTGTACATGTGGCAGCTGTGACATTACTACATGACTCACATATTCCACAACTGTACCATAGAGGTGGCTGACAACTGACCTTTGCACATGCTACCATAGTATTGAGATTGCATTGGTGATTAACAGCACATAGGGCCAATGGTGAACAAGATACATAGGTCCATAGGTTCATACAAGGATATCTGCCCTAGGGCATTTATACACCTAGCCAGAATGTGTGTGGCTTTCACCATGCATTGTAAATCTATCTTGCTATGCCCTTTTCCAAGGTTAGTATACTGTGCCTCTGTCTAACAGTGACACATAAGTGATACCCAGGGTAAACCTACAATGTCACATCCAGTCATTAATATCACTCTTGAAGATAGTCACTGAGTGACTCTGCCTAACCTCTATTGGGATAATATTCCAGAATGAAGGGAGCCTCTGAGTTATGAATGTGTCCCTCCAGCATGTCCTATGTATATCACTCCTGAGGTTCAAGTCTTTCCAGCGTGTATCCTGATGGGATCTGGATATTCTGAGGTGCAGCATGGCCATTAAGTCAGGGTTTGACATGGCTTTATATGTCAGGCACAGATTGCCTATGAAGAGGCAGTATGCCACTATGTAGAGCTGCTGTTTCTTTAACCAGTCAGTATGTGGCATCTGTTTGAGCCCTTTGATCCTCTTGTTGAGGTACGTATGTGGTCTTTCCAGTTGCTGCAGGTGTCTGGTAAGGTGCATGCCGACTGGGTCATTGTAGTCAATTATGGGCATGATGAGGGATGAGTAAAGAGGCACAATGTCCTCCCCTGATCTACATGTGAATCCCATCATGATGATGTGGCCCATATAAAATGTTTTCCTAACCACTTTGTCCATGTTGTTGCCAAATGGTAGAAAGCTACCAACCTGTGTACCCCAAGGTCCATAATTCCTTTGTCTGCACTTAGTGGATTAACACATATGTGGTACTTTATGGTCACTTTGTGTTTGACAAAGGGGATGACTATACGCTTTTTGGCATTCAGCTTGAGGCCATGGCTGTGGCACAAGTCGTGTGTTTGCAAGAGGCCCTTTTGGAGGATGCGTGTGTTAGCTGGCGAGTTGATTATGGCGTCCGGTTTGCAGTCATCTGCGACTTGCTCAGCCACAGTACTTCCATGTTGGCCTGTACCTCTGATAAATATATAATGAACATGACAGATCCCAGGGCTGAGCCTTGTGGGATACCACTTGTAACTGGTTTTGAGGCTGACATGGCTCCAGCAATTATAACCATGTGTGTTTTGCCCTTGAGACACTGTGCAATATCCGTAGTGACATAGGGGTTAATATGTACACTGGTGAGCTTCCCTAGAATGCACAAGTGGGGTATTGTATCAAAGGCTTATGCAAGGTCCAGGTAGGCTGTGTAGACTACCTTCCCCTTGACAGTGGCCTTGGTGACTGTTTCAAAGAAATCAAACAGGTTTGAGAGGCGGATCTGCCATTAACAAAGCCAAACTGTGTATGGTGACATGTCTGTAGGTCCCCAATATCTATATATATGAGGTTCATGATGATCCTTGCCATAGCTTTGCAGACCAAGCTATTCAGACGTATGGGGCGAATAGTGTCCAGGATCCGTTAAGGCACCACCTGAATGTAGAGGGACCACTGTTGCTGTACGCCACTCTTTGGCCACATATTGTGTAGTAAGGCTGGGATTGAACAGTAGTGTTATGTCTGGGTGTAGCTCTTCTTGGGGTTCATGTAGGACACAGCCTGGGACACTGTCTGGTCCCATTGATGCAGTGTTTATTGCTTTGGAGAGGGCAGCTCTTACCTGAGCATCTGGGATGTCAGGGGGGGGCAGCACTCTGCTGGGAGACATATTTGCCCTTTTGGTGTGGTGGGGGTGAGAAGGTAGCAGTGAACCTGTCCACTAGGATGATGGCAATTTCTGTGTGTTTGGTATTTTGTGTGACATCTTGGACTACCTCTGAGCATATCTGGGTATTACCACCCAGGTTCCTAACATAACTACAGAAAACCTTGTGATTATCCTCAGTGTCTTGTGGAATCTTCTCTCAAGGATGGCCTTAGACAATCTTATGAGTGCCTGTAGTTGTCTTCTAATACTCATCAGTGATGCCTTCACATTTTGGGAGTTTGTTGTATCATGTAGTGGCTTCATCCTTCTATTGTATAGTTTGTTTATGGCTGGTGTCCAGCACACAGGACGTCTGCCTTTGGAGGATTGGGTCTTGCTTTCATATGTGATTGCATGATCCATGCATTCCTGAATGTGTCCATAGAATGCCTTTATACAGATATCTGCAGTCTGGTCCATATTTTCAACAGGCCTGGGGGCTTTGAAGGTTTCCACATCATTTATGAGGAGTGTGAACATGCTTGACATGAGCTGTTGACTAACATCCCGCCCTCCTGACTGAGCAAGGTGAGGGTCACATTTAACTACCTGTCGGGTGATAGAATGTGCCACATAACACAAGCACACAGGTCACTCCACAGCAAGTACAAGTATGAGGCAGTCATTGTCCATGCTGGTGTGAACAACCTGAGACGTACCTCCCTGGACCACATGGAAAGAGACACAGAGGAGCTCTTACAGCACCCTCTCAAACTCAGGACCCCCACACAGCCTTCATGCTGACACAGGAGAGTATAGATTTCTCTGCAAACACCATCATACTGGGTGACGTCAGCTACCCAAACATAAACTGTGAACATTACTCAAGCCACAATACCCTAGCTCTAGGGTTCCCATAGTTCAGACACTCTTTAGCTATGGAACAGGTAGTCAACTTTCCCACAAGAGGGGCAGATATACTAGACCTGATCATCACAAACATGAGTACAAAATGCTCACCACTTGAAGTATATCCCTCATTGTTGAAATCGAACCATATACTAATCACACTGGAGTACTGGATACCCCACATATGCAAACCACAAACACATCGATGTGTGTGTGGGAAATGCCCCTATTAGCAACTGTGACAGTACACTACAGGATGCAGATTCCCCTTTTAAAACACTGATGATGTCAGCACTCTGTAACTATATTACCTGAATTAAAGTTCTCCAGTAGTTCGTATAGTGTACTCTGCTAATGCACCTTTCTCCAGTGTCATAGCATAGTTAGGTAGAGGTTTGAATCCTGCAAAGGGAATGTATGTGTGTTAGTATGAGTGGGGTTTGTGTGAGTGCATAATGCTGTGAGGGAAAAGTGCCTTTTGCCAACTGGGAGAACACACTACAGGGTGCACATCCCTCTTTCTAAACACAGATGATGTCAGCACCCTCTAAGTACAGCATTAGAAAGGATGTCGCCCCTTAATGCAAATAGCACACTCTGCTAATGTGTCTGCTTCTTGTGTCATAGCACAGTTAGGTAGGGGAATGAATCTTGCAAATGGAAAGTATGTGTTTTACTGTGGGTGGGGTTAGTGTGTGTGCACAATGGTGGGGGTGGGATGTGGCTTTTGCCAAATGGGGCTATGCACTGCAGGGTGCACATTTCCCTTAACAAACAGTGATGTTGACAGCACTCTATACAAACAAAACAACAAAAGAGAAGGTGTTGGTACCAATAACGCATGTATTTCTTCAAGTAATGTCCACAAAACGAAGTAGGATAAACGAACAATCCTTTTACTCTATACAAACAACATGACAACAGACAACTGCCAGTCCTCAGTATAGTACTACATGCTACTGTAACACGCACATGTACCAGAATATACCTAGATAGTGTTTTGAAGCCTGAATGTGGCAAGTGTGTGGATATGGGATGTTTCTGTGTGTGCATTTCCATATGGAAAACATGTTTAATGTGGCAATCAGGGAACCACAGTACCTGATGCACATAACACTTTTAAACTAATGAGGTTGCCTGCACCCTGTGAGTACAGGTAGAGAGGAGGAAATCGGTAGTAATCCACATAGTGCACTTTTCAAATGTGTACCAGTCATGTATAGATAGCTACTCATGTAGGGTAATAAATAATGGGAATGGCAGGTGAGCGTGTGCATGTGTGGGGGTAGCAGGGTGTGTGTAAATGCATGTGTGACAGAAAGTACAGTTTTGTACCTACCATAAATGTAGATGTTCGAGGATCCCATTGCTGCAGTCCTTACTATTGGGTAGTCCGCTATCCAGTCGGGCCCAATACCAGAGATATTGACGCCGTCAGGGCGCATTAGACTGACGCCAGCACGCCAGGGTACTAATGCATGACCGACGTCATATCCTCAGTCTTTTCTTGCCCCAGATGTCAGAAGACCCTAAAAAGACAAGGCCCAAAATACCTGCACCAAAAATATGTACAATATATACAAGAATATATACAAAAATATCAGCATGTAACCTCACCTACACAACCACCCCTAAACACAGAGGGGAAGGAGGAGGTTGCAGCAATGGGATCCTCGAACATCTACATTTATGGTAGGTACAAAACTGTACTATGTTCTTCGCTTCCCATTGCTGGAGTCCTTACTATTGGGTAGAATCCCAAAGCAGAGGTAAGGACGGCTGGCAAATCATAAAGCAGCACGAGCTGACAACATCCCTTGCAAAACAGCTGTGGCAAACCAGCCCTAGACTTAGAGTAGATAGGAAGGTGATAATGCTTAGAGAAAGTATGCACTGAACTCCAAGTAGCTGCTTGCAAAATATCCTTAGTTGCCACCCCTTAGAAATGCTGTTGAAGTGGCAGTAGCCCTAGTGGAATGAGGCCTAATCCCAGCTGGAATCTCCTTGCCATGATGGGAATAACAAAATGCAATGCAAAAGCCAATCCACCTAGAAATAGTTTGTTTTGACACAGGCTTGCCCCGCGGACTCAAAGCAAAAGAAACAAACAACTGCTGAGACTGCCTAAAACTCCTTAGTCCTGCTTAAATAATAACGCAATTGCCTGTGTACATCTAAAGTGTGCAAAATCTTTTCCCTTTATTTTGGGGTCTGCATAAAAAGTAGGCAAATGAATAGTTTGGTTTAAAGCCACACTAGAAACCACCTTAGGCATAAAGGAAGGATTAGTACGTAAGGATACCCTATCCTCATGGAAAATCAAAAGGGCTCTACTGCCATAAGGGCCTGCAACTCAGACACCCTTCTTGCAGAAGTAATAGCCAACAGAAAGCAGTCTTCCATGACAAGTATTTCAATTCAGCAGTAGCAGGCTCAAAAGGTTGTAGTAAGTTTTTCCAACACAAAATTGAGATCCCAAGCAGGAGTAGGAGCTCTACGTGGGGGTCTTATATTCTTTGCCCTCTAAGAAACTGCTTGAACAAAGGATGCGAAACAATGGTGGGTCACAATCATAGTGAGCTGAAATTGCTGCAGCATGAATCTTAATGGAAGAGAAGGACAAACCCTTGTCCAATAACTCAGTAAGATATTGAAGAGCCACACTCAAATTAGGCTCAGAAATCTCCAAATTCTTTGCTGTACTCCAAAATAAAAATCTCTTCCATTTTTCTGCATACACTTTCCTTGTACTAGGTCTTCTAGCTTCCATAATCACATTTAAAACTTGTTGAGGAAGTTGAGACCTGCTGTGTTTCAACACAGAATATGCCAGGCTGTTAGATGAAGAGAGGAAGCTTGACATTGAGCAGATGACCGCCTTCTGAGATAACAGATGAGGAATCAGAGGTAAAGGCCATGGAGGCTTCTTTACCAGACCTCCGAGTAGTGGGTACCAGTGTTGCCGAGGCCAATCTGGAGCTATCAAAATCATCCTTGGCCTGTCTTGTCTGACCTTTAATAGTACCTTTGGAAGAGGCAGAGGTGGAAAGGCATACACATGAAGGTTTTTCCAACTGAAAGACAGAGCATCCACTTTCCAAGCTGTGTGATGAAACCCCTTTTTTGCAATACTTTGGCAGCTGGTGGTTTAGTGGAGAAGCGAACAGATCTATGTCTGGAGTTCCCATGACACTGTCAATTTCAAATACATGAAGATCCAGTTTCCACTCGTGGGGATCCATGATTTGTCTGCTTAACACATCTGCTAAGGAGTTCTGTGCTCCCGCAGAAACCTTGCCTGAAGAGTTAGTTGCAAGCTTAGCAGTGTCCCATAAAATCATTGCTTGCCTGCATAGAGGATAAGAATGTGTTCCCCTGCTTGTTGATGTACCACATGACAGTTGTGTTGTCTGTTAGAATCAACACCTGCCCTGGAAGAAGTAACTCCTTGAAAGCCATTAATGCAAACTGGACTGCTAACATCTCCTTCATGTTGATATGTAGATGCTGTAGTCTGGCAGGCCACTTGTCTTGTATCCACTTTCCATTTAGATGAGCTCCCCAAGCAATGTCCGAGGCATCTGTCGTTAAAATCTGACTCGCCTCTGGTCACACAGAGAGTCCCTTGTTTAGGTGACATTCCTGAGCCCACCACAAAAATTCTTTTTGAAGGCAAGGTATTATTTGAATGACAGTGTCCAAATCCTGGCAGTGCTGTGTCCATACATTTTTGAGATACCATTGTAGCTTCCTCATATGCAGTTTGGCATTGGGAAGCACCAGAATACAAGATGCCATGAACCCTAATGCTTGAAGGACTGTCCTTGCAGTCAGCACGACTGATGAGATAGTTGATGGAAGTAAAGTGATAGACTCTTTTGTTTGTCCGGGGTTAAAAGGCCATCTGCTGCTGTATTCAGTCTCACACCCAGAAAGCACATGTCTTGAGAGGGTACTAGACTGGACTTATTTCGCTCACAGAATAACCTAGGCATCTTAGTACTGCTATAACATATTCCAGATGCTGTAGAAGGTCTTCCTTTTCTTGAGCCAGAATCAGGCAGTCGCCCAAGTAAGGATAGATTTGAATTCTTGTAGCCTGAAGTAAGCTATCACTGAGCCAGAACCTTTGTGAATACTCTGGGCTTAGTAGATAAGCCAAAGGGCAATGCAGAGAACTGATAATGAGAATTTCCAGCTCGAAACCGCAGATACTTCCTGCAACTTAACCTTATAGGCACATGAAGGTAAGCTTCCTTGAGATCTAAAGTTACCATCCAGTGATCTTTGCCCAGCAGAGGTAAAAGCTGTTGTAACGGCAACATCTTGAACTTGGGAATGTCCAGATAAGTGTTGAGGAGAGATAAATCCAAAATTGGTCTCCACGTTCCCTTCTTTGGTACTAGGAACAGGCTGAATAAACCTAGGCCCCTTTCTGATACAGGAACTGGCTGAATGGCCAAAATTTGCTTGTGTTCTCTTTTCTTTGTGGACTAGGAATGGCCCCTTCTGATACAGAGGCACTGATGATGTCAGCACTCTGTAACTGAATTAAAGAAATAAAACCTGTACTCTGGTGAATGATATCCAACACCCATCTTTCTTGAGTAATTAAATCCCAATTTTCTTTCCTCCCATAGTTAGGTACCAGAGTTTGAATCTACTGCTGAAAAGGCAGGTCATTGGGTCTGTTTAAGTAGGACTGACCCCTGCCCTCACAGAAGTCTGAGCAGGTGAACTCCTGTGAGGCCTAAAAGAACCTTGAGCTTGCCCCGCCTATTGCCGTCTAGACCCACTACCGGACCAAATCATAAGCAGGATATGTCCAATTCTTAGCAGGCCACAATTTCTACTAAACTTCTGCTGCACCTGCAAAAATCTTAATCTTAAATATTTATCTTAGCTATCCTCCAGAATTAAAACTGCTTCCAAGGAGGAAACAACACATCAGACTGTAAAGGAGCATCCCTTTGTCTTAACATGCTCAGCTAAATTCTGATCCCTCAACCAGGCATGCCTGCCCAGAAGAACAGAACTGATGGCAGCCACCCTCGAAGGCCTGTACAGCATCAAAACCCATGCAAAGAATGCTTACCCACTTGTTCAGACACATGAACCAAATCCAGCAACTCTTCAATGTGTCCTTCTTGTGCCAAAGCATCCACCTTAGGTGAAAGGGGAATGAATTTTGAAATGGAAAGTATGTGAAACTTTTACTGTGGGTGGGGTTAGTGTGTGTGCACAATGGTGGGGTGGGAACAGGCTTTTGCCACAGAGGTCTTTACCCAGCCCTCTTTATCAGTGGGAATAGTGATTTAACCACAGAGGCTATTAACACCTTTAGCCCCTGAGAAACAGTTTCTGGGTCCTAGAGCAGGAGGCAAAGAGTCAGGGTTCAGGGAAGCCTCTGCAAAAACATCTTCCACCACATTCAACACAGTGAGGAATAGCTTGACAGCACTCTATACAAACAAAACAACAATCTCTGAGGAGAAGGTGTAGGAGTGGAATCATCCACATCAGAATCAGTATTTCTTCAAGCATATGTTTCCGAGGCACAGAACCTGAAGTGCTAGGAGAAGCCCCACTGAAGCTAAACCTGGCCTACTCTCTCAAAGAACATGGCAACAGAAGGAGAGGCTCTAACTACCTTTGGGAGAGAGGGGAAACAGTTACCTGAGAAGTCCTCAGCCTGGCCTACCTCCTGAGAAGGCACATCCTGTAACAGTAAAGTCTCTGCCTGAGACTCCAAAGAAACCCTGGTAAAACCTCTGGCTCCATAGAGTTTTCTAAAGAAGAACCGGACTGTGGTTCATCCACCCTGTGGCTTTGTTTCTGTGTGCGCATTTGACCATAGCGCTGGAAAACATTTTTAATTGCAACGCTTCCCAAACACTAACCTGGCACAGTCTAACAGTGCTTGTTAAACTAGTGAGGTTGCCTGCACCAACGTCGTGTGGCATCCAAACAAGGTATACAGGTACTGAGGCGGTAATCGGTATCTGTAATCCACATAGTGCACTTGTTTCACACATCCCGTAAAATACTGACTTTTTCGACATCCGTAAAATTCTCAACGGGTAAAACCAAAAACTTCCCCACGGTCTACTTTAGCCTTCGGAAATATGTACCAGTCCTGCACTCGCAAAACTGCTTCTGCATCGGACCATGCGCAAAAAGACTGAGGATATGACGCCGGTCATGCGCATTAGTGCATCGTGACGCCAGATGCCCACGCGCTTGACCGCCAGCCATACTCTGGTATTGGCCGGGTAGCAGCGGACTACCCAATAGTAAGGACTGCAGCAATGGGAAACGAAGAACATCAGATACATATAGCTGAATCTACATAACAGCACATGATGCACATTCCCATAGTCAATGGTAGCATGTGATGGTGTGCAGCTGGTACACTTTGGTAAGTAGTATGGGTGCAGATAACAATTCAGGACATTCATACAGTTACTGCAGCAGGAATGCTGGGATATACACACAATCATAGTGGAACAGTGAACAGTTACCAACATGTTACTACTAATACACATCTATGTAGTCACCCTGTGCATCAGCAACGTGTTTACCTTTTCCTGCACCAATGTTGTAGTATGCAGGAGGTGGCACAGTGTCATCATATGCACAGGGTGTGGGTTAGGTATGCCCAAGCCAGCCACTGGTAACACCAATTGACATGTGTGTATGTGTGTTTGTGAGGGGCAGCAGTACAGGGTGGACCAGTGTTGGTGCAGTGTGTGTGTGTATGTGTTTGCCCTAGGTGTTAAATTTCTGCATGTGTGTAAGCACGCACACAGTCCCACATAATGGCTGCCATGTACAGGGTTTTGTGGACAGCCACAGACTGCACCTGTCGGGTCATCCAGATCAGTGTCTTTGGGCACGGACATGGTAAATGTGCCTGTCAGGGGTGCTACGGACCGTATCCGGTACTAACCCAGACTGGGTACTGTCATCGGAAGCGGGGGTGTGTTGACTGGACACAGTTCCCTGTTGGGACTGTCCAGAGCCACGTGCACGTGGTCTCCTGGGGCATCCTGATGACAGCACAGACCCAGCATTGCTGGGGCTGGTGCTGGCACTTGAGGTGCGTGAGTGGGCCTGTTGTCGTCCGCGGCCACTGCCAGCTGGTGCTGTTGACGGCATACGGCCACGTCAACATCGCAAATGCACACCATCGCCCTGGCCCATGGACATCTGGTTGTGGAGCAGCTGTTGTATGTCCCCACAACGTCTGTCAACGACATCTGTGAAGTTACGAATAGCATTCGCAACGTCACGCATGCTGTCTGTCATGGTTGTGCGACATGCTCTCAGCTCCCTCAGACCCTGTCTGGTGTACCTTTCCATACACGCCTGTGCCTGCATAACAGTCCAAAACATAGTGGAGGTTGACATACCTCCTTGGGCACGTCGGCCAGAGGCAGTACGGCCACGGATGCCCCCACGAGAACCCATGGGCGACTGTCTGCGTGGTACCATTGGAGGACCCTGCTCATGGCTGCTTTGTGGGTATGCATGTACCACAGGTACCACATTACCCTGATCTATGCCCACTGCATACTGTCCATCACCTAGGGACAATGGTGACAAAGGATGTAACGTCAGGATGACTGTGCGCATTGAAGGGGTTGACAGCTGTGTACTGTCAATTGGCTGACCAATGGCAGACCCAGACACACCTTCCTGCACCATTATAGACATTTCATCATCATCAGTACCTGGGGTACAAGATTCAAGTTCCCTGCTGCAGGTCACCAGAGCAGCACCATAACCTACGGGAGGAAAACAGGGAACACAGATTACAGTCTCAACACATATTTGACAGAGATGCACTTCAATACTAATGCACACATTCAGAAATGGACACATGCACTCATGGACACACACACACATGCACACATGGGCACAGGCACACTTGCACACATGCACACCCCACAGTAAACACACACATCAGTACTGAGTTACACTACTCTTACTATTGTTAAACTGGGTATTGCAGGTATTATTAAACACACTCACCAGCATGTATACTACAGAGTTACACTACTCTTACTAGTATTATAAATTGTTTTTCAGGTAATGTTAAACACACTCACCAGCATGTATGGCCTGCCTCGTTGCTAGATGGGAGGGACCTGGAAATGTGAAGAAAGTAATGTTAGTGGGCACAAGTGTGCCATTTGTTTTGCATATGATACAGTACAGTGGTACACTAGTTCCCTTATACACATCAGCTGCTCATAATGTCTGTATCACACATGCACAATTACATATCATGATTACAGATACATACCACATGCACACCTTATGCATGCATGAAGTAACAGTGTACAGAACAGTCATATATACATACAAGGAGTTAACTCTAATCTCATGCTTACCTCTCTTCAAATAACAAATCAAACTGTACTTCCAAAACCACTGGCTTTGTTCTTGTAGTACTCCAGGCTAACTTCCCTCTCCACACCCTCTCTTTACCTTTAACCCCTCACTGTGCATAAAAACTAGCTTCTACCCTGTTTCTTTTCCCTTGCTGTCCTTCTATGCTCTGACCTACTTCTCCCATCCCTTCCACCTCCTCTTGACTGTCTTCCTTCTTTTCCTCACTTCCCTTCTTGACTCCTGCCTCTTCCCTATTATTTTATCTTTCATACTCCTTCTACGTCTCTACCCTTCTGAGCTTTAACTATTATCTATATGGCTTTTGCCTTATTGCATAACCGTTATGTTTTAGGTAGACTTGCTTTGAAACCGACAGAACATTGTGTATGAGTTTAAACTGTTTGAGTTCCTTAAATGTATGTTGATTTTATTAACAAGCTTATTTATATTTCTATTATTTTGTATGTCTTTATTAACAACTTGTCTGTCTGCCTTTATTATGTTATGTGTGGAGCTTTTCTCCCTAGGCCTCTACTGAAAATGGACATATATCCAGCTAGACTAGCCCGGTCAACAAATGTAAAATTAATAACAATAAATAAATATGGCATCTTACCTGCACGCTCGGTGTCTTGCTGCTGTGTGGATCCAACCTCCATCATGATGCACGACTGATGCTGTTGTTGTTCTGGGGCTGGATCCACAACACTTAGCAGTAGCCCCTCCTGTCTGGTGAGGGGGGGATGTGTGGCCACCCCCACCTGTGGCAACCTGTTGCCTGCGGATATCTGCAGCACGCTGGCGGACATTTCTAATCAAATCACTGCAGTGATGTCTCACCTGCTCATATGTCCTATCATGCATGCCAACATCATTTATCCTGCTAACAAGGTTTTGCCACAGTGCAGACCTCTCCTGCTGATTCTGGGTGGTGCGTGAGAACAGGATGGCATAGTCACGCACCAGGCTCTGGTGGATCTCTTCATCCTCTGCAGCAGTGTAGGCGGGGTTCCTTTTTGGAGCCATATTCCCCTGGAAAAGTACACAAACAGGTTATCAGCATAGTATCTCAGCAATATATGGTACACATTCTATACAGGGAGTATTAAATTGTACTTATTACTGCTTGGTTGTAACTTGATTAAAGTGTAGCTATCATTCTAAGTCTTTTGGATTAAGCACTTGGCCTTCAGACCAGTTGTTTTACATTAGGGAGGTTTGTGGCAAGCACTGTGGTAAGCAAACAAAAAGAAACCACAGAACTACGAAATTCCACAGAGACCTTGCCAAGAGCCAACAAACCACACCAGGCAAATCTTAACGCAATTTATTAAGACAAGCGTTTTCGCCACAACGCTGTGACCAGATATACGAACACATGTATGCTATTAAAAATATTAAAAACAGAAAAGGTGACAACGCGTTGGCTAAGCGTATTGACCTTAACCCAGGTCATAGTTTTCATTTTATGGCCATAGATCAAGTTCCAATAAAAATCCGGGGGGGCCCATTTTCGTTGATACTTGAGAATCGCAAATTGGAATGGCAATTGAGCCTTGATGCCTTTCGACATCCTGGACTAAATGTTAATTGCAACATTTCCCCTGTTTTGAAACTAAGGAGCTATTTAAGATAGAAGTACTCCTGGTTATTTTATTTTATTTATAATTACTGTTAATATATATACATTTTTTTATGCTGCACCGTTTTAATTATCTAATGTAAACCTATGTAAATTATTCCAAATAAAGTTATGGTGTATACCACAACTTAATTATTTAGGATAGATGTGAGTAGATAGCTTTAGTCTTAAAAAAACTTTTTTATTTTAAATATGAGTTTAAGTTGGTTTAATCTGAGTGACATTGCTTGCGTTTTGTAATATCCTTCTTCATTGAATTTCACTTGCTGTGAACCTATGTCATTTCCTGTATTTGACTATTTACAGAGTTTTTTTCATTTGTTTTAATGTCTCTGAGGAAGCCACAACAGTGTTGTGGTGAAAACGCTTGTCTTAATAAATTGCGTTAAGATTAGCCTGGTGTGGTTTGTTGGCTCTTGGCAAGGTCTCCATGGGATTTCGTAGTTCTGCAAGCACTGTGGTGGCAGGACACATAGCTTTCATCCTTCTAAGTTGGGAACTGCTGATTGAGAGCCCAGTGTCCAAGTGTATTAGTTCTGGTATAAGCGGTTGGCCTTCAGGCCAGTTATTTAACATTAACAAGGTCTGTGGTCTGCACTCTTGTGTGAGAATAGGCTGTACTTTGCCATTAATAGCTGGGAACTTCTGGTTTCAGGTTTATAGTGCCTGCATATTTGAGCTGTATCTTACTGACATTGGTACACCTTGTTTGCTCTAGCAAACACTACATCCAAGCCTCCTGAATCTAGCTTTGTTTATATGCTTGTTATCTGTTAGCTTGTTATTTCACTGGTACGCTACTTCCACATAATACACAGCTTCTCAGCACTTCTGTGACTCACTACTGATATCTGCATTGCTTACTGTACGTATTTCCTTGTTACACATGACAGCAAGTGACTGCTTGTCATTTTTGCATTTACTTAATTGTAACACATTGCACTTAAGTTACTTGGCACTTGCTCACTGAAGCTATTATATCAGTCAGCAGTAGTAAGTAATATCAGTACACCCTCACTCCCACTGGACCTTGTTTTCAATTATTACGGAATTCACAATAGTATTCTAGCATGTCCAAAGGTCAGTTGTCAGTCTCCTCTCCAGTCCAGCTGGTGAGTGTGGTAATCCAGAGGCAATGTTATAACAGCTGCATGTACACAGACAACCCTCCTAACAACAAATTCAAACACATGTGAGTGATGCAACCATATACCATACTGGAGGCTAGGCTCTCTACTCAATACTGCCATAACCAGTCAGGTGGAGAAGGAAACCACACTCACTACACTTCCAGTCTCACATAGACCTACCACGACAGCAAAACTAACACATAATCACACAAAAACATACTCGGAGGCTCAGACTACAGATCTGCCTACGCAGCAGAGACCTCCAAAGCGGACACCCAAGCAACCACTACCACAGAAACAAACACGTGCAACACATATCTCACAAAGCCAATGTGCTGAACACTCACAGCCCTTAACAGTAAACAACACACCTCATACACCTGTAATAGGTGCCTCTATCATCAGGCACACTGACATCACGTTCACCAGGCTTAGCAAGGAGAGGGTCACAGTGTGCAGCCTGTTGGGCACTACGACCCACCACATAACACAAACACTCAAGTAACTCCAAGGCAAGTACAGGTATGACTCACTCAATGTCCATGCTGGTGTGAATGACCTGATACATACCTCCCTGGACTACATGACATGAGACAGAAAGGAGCTCTCTGAGCATATAGGCCAAGACAGTATGACCCTGACCTTGAGTAGCATCTTACCCTCACCAAGAATGATGCCACAATATCAAGGCAAGATGATCCCTTTCAACAATTGAATGAAGTACTGGTGTCATTCACAGGTGAGCCAATGCCTGTCATCTTGGGGTGATATGCTGTACAGGCCACAATGCTTTTCTAGGAACAGCTTGCACCTGTCACCCCTGGCCTTTTGGATTTTGGCAGAGGCTCTTGCTACACCCATAGTGCCTTTATTAGGCAAGGCTCATAAGGCAAACCCACATCCATACGTATCACAAAGGATGAGGAACTAAGAGTGATGCTACTTAACACCAGAAGTCTAGACCTCAGGATACACGCACTCAAAACTCTACTTAGCATTATGGACATCGATATCTGTGCAGTAACAGAAACCTGTTTCAGGTTTCCCAGGAGCACACCAGCACTAACAAGTTATACATGTTACCATTCTTGTCAGCCCCAAAACTTGGACCAGACAACAAAGGAGGGGGAGTATCAATATTCATCGCAGATTCCCACACCTCCACATTGGTGGCAAAGTACCACATAGGTGTTAAGCCATTGAGTACAGAAGATGTAATTGGGGATCTGGGGAACAAACTTGATAGCAATCTGTCATTTGTCAACCACATGGCCAACATGGATTGAAAGACATGTTATATAGCCCAGCTAATCATGAAGGGATTCACATGTACGGCAGGGGAGGTCATTGTGCCTCTTTACTCATCCATCATCAGGCCTATAATTGAGTACAATGCACCTTTTGGGATGCACCTAACCAGAAACCTACAGCAACTGGTAAAGCCCAACGGTACCTCATCAAGAGGATCAAAGGGCTCAAACAGATGCCATATGCTGCCCAGTTAAAGAAAATCCAGCTGGACTCAGTGGCATACTGCCTGTTCAGAGGCAATCTGTGCCTGCCATATATAGCCATGTCCAACCCAGAAGTAATGAACATGCTGCACCTCAGGAAATCAAAGTCCCATACAGCCACACACTCAGGAGACCTGAACCTTAGCACTGACATAAATAGGACATGCTGGAGGGGCATATTCCTAACCCAGAGGCTCCCTTCACTCTGTAATGAACTCACAGTACAGGTTAGGCAGAGTCCCTCATTGACTCTCTTCCATAGGAATCTGGATGAGTGGATGGAGATCATAGTTGTACCCCGGGTATCACTTCTATGTCACTGTTAGACAGAGGCACAGTATACTAACCTCGGAAAAGGGCATAGCAGCATAAATTTTAATTGTGTGGCAAAGACAAACACATTCTACTAGGCTTATCAATGCCCTAGGGCAAATAGCCTAGTATGAACCTATGAACCTATGTGTACTGCTATAGTACTTCTGCCATATGTTGCATGTGTGTGTGTTGTGGGGGATGCACAGGTAATAGCCAGATATTTCTGCACAGGCAACACGTCTGAAACACTCTGGGTGTTCATCCCTACATACTGTATGTGTGTTGCCATCCAACCCTGTGATGTGGACACACATTACTCAGCCTGGATATACATATCCCAACAACACCACAAGCACAGTACACTACCTTGCTATGTATGCATGTAATTACACAGTTATTCACTACTTAGGACTGTGATGCTATCCATGCAGCCCACTGGGCCAGTGGAAGCCACAACACACACTGCTGGCCCCTTTACAAAAGCTTACCACAGACATCCCACATAGTGCATGTACTGTGCACACACATATCTAACCCAGACTGTATGCACACCACTTATTTATCCTGTCCAGTGGACTACATATACAGGCACATTGTATAACAATAGCAGGAGGCTACTGCAGCACAGGGCAGATTCACATGAAGGCAAGGCATCTGTGGTCAGCAGTGTTAAGATGCTTCACATTCACCAAATGCACAGATATTGGCAATATTGTTGCAGACAGTTTAGGTGCAGGTACCCCCCCCCATTCTCCTACACAAGTGGAATTAGTTATCACAGATGACTGTAACCTCCCTATCATCTCACATGTCCAGGTGAGGGCCACCCTCAACATTGCAGAACACATAGCATCACTGTTACAAAATGGTATCCCTGGATGTGTGATACGTTCACCCCTAGAGGACATAGCACCACATTACAGACTGATATTAATCCCTGGCCATACTACAGGATATGTACCTGAACAGTGCCATACATACACAGTGGTCCCACACCAATGAGGAGGAACCTCTACTGACCCTGGGAACTACTGCATCATATGCATAACTGGCCTTGTGTTCTAAGCTATGGAAGTTTTAAGTATGGACAACATGTACAGCAATATTACATATGTATATATTTCAGGACTATGTACACACAACCTATCTCATGGACATACCTATAGATAGTGAACTATGATACATTTGGAGGTGTCACAGTAAACACAGTATTAACCTGCTACTTTGCATTACCTGTGTTTGTGGCAGCTGTTGCTGTGTCAGTGGTGCTGCTTGCTGCTTGCTGTTTGCTGCTGCTGCTGCTGGTTTTGCTGCTGGCTGTCTTTATTTCTGTCTCTCTCTCTCTCTCTTTCTCTGTCAGTTTTGTGCAATGAATGTACTGCATGTGTGGAGTGTGGGTACTGGATGCTTTTGTAGGTATCTGCATAGGTCCACGTGATGGCCTCTGCACCAATTGTAAGGCAGCATTTGCTAATTGCATGCAGCCAGTTGTGTACTGATTGCATGTCTCACTGTGATTTCAGGACAGTGCTATAAAAGGGTATGTGAGATAGGTGTTGCCCTTTCAGATTGTAAGGGCGTGGACCATGCTGGTATGCTGTTGACAGTGTTCTGTGAGTGTGAAGGTTAGTACGTCTCTCATGCTTCATGCTGTGTTGTACATTCAGGTTGCTGCATTTCTCTCACCTGTTCCCTGTAGTGAGTGTGTATGCATACTGACACCTACAACTATATTTCATATGTATTGCTATATATATATATATATATATATATATATATATATATATATATATATGTGTACATATACATACTTTCATATATGTACATTAGTTGACATTATTGGGTACAAGCTAACAATTAGCAGGGCTGTTTCTGTTAACACTACACTAGAATGGGAATCCAGTAATTGGGACAGTAAAAGTCTGCCTGACATGCTTTGGGTAGTACACATACTATATTGCCTTTATCTTCATTCCTACTATTACATGTTCCACTTATTTTAGCACTATATTCCTGTATGAGAGTCATGGCTTACTGGTAGGTCATACAGACTAGTGTTACAATGGTCTTGTGGTAGGGCCTACTAGTATGCTTATATTTTGCTTTCAAATTGAGTACAGGGCCTATCAATCAAAGTGCTGGAGGCACCTTTAAGCAGTTAAAGGGGTTAGTAGGTCTCACAGGAGTCAGGCTGTGTTGCAGATTCTGGTTGCTACATTTATCTTCACTGTTTCCTGTAGTGAGTGTGTATGGATACTGACACCTACCACTATATTTCATATGTATTAATATATGTATATATATATATATATATATATATATATATATATATGTATGTGTACATATACATACCTTCATATATGTACATTACCTTACATTATTATGTACAAGCTGACAATTAGCAGGGCTGTTTCTGTGAACACTAACGTAGTATGGGAATCCAGTAATTCAGGCATTAAAAATCTACCTGACATGCTTTGGGTAGTACACATCCTATATTGCCTTGATATTGATTCCTACTATTACATGTTATATTTATTTTAGCACTATGTTCTGATATGAGAGTCATGGCTTAGTGGTTGGTCATACAGACTAGTGTTACCAGACTTCTGGGTTCGAGACTGACAGTCAGAATTTATTTTTCTTTCAAACTGAGTATAGGACCTGTCAATCAAAGTGCTGAAGGCACCTTTACGCAGTTAAAAGGGTTATTAAGTCTCACAGGAGCCAGGCTATGTTGTAGATTGTGGTTGCTGCATTTATTTTCACTGTTTCCTGTAGTGAGTGTGTGTGAATACTGGCACCTACCCCTATATTTCACATGTATTAATATATTTATATATATATATATATATATATATATATATATATATATATATATATATATATATGTGTGTGTGTACATATAATACTTTCATATATGTACATTACCTTACATTATTATGTACAAGCTAACAATTAGCAGGGCTGTTTCCGTGAACACTAAATTAGTATGGGAATCCAGTAATTCAGGCATTAAAAATCTACCTGACATGCTTTGGGTAGTACACATCCTATATTGCCTTTATATTGATTCCTACTATTACATGTTATATATATTTTAGCACTATGTTCTTGTGTGAGAGTCATGGCTTAGTGGTTGGTCATACAGACTAGTGTTACCAAGGTCCTGGGTTCGAGACTGACAGTGGGTATTTATTTTTCTTTCGGAATGAGTACAGGACCTGTCAATCAAAAGTGCCAAAGGCACTTTTAAGCATTTAAAACCAGGTCTGCACTCGTTTGCGTGGAGCTCACGCATGCGCACTGGCGGTGAGCTCCGCACACACAAACGCACACCTGCGCTATTTTCTTTGAAAGAAAAGAAAAAGGGGTGACAGGAAAGTGGTGAAAAAGGGGTCACAAAGAGGGTAAGACAGTAGGGAAACAAGCTTGGAATTTGCAGGAAGGGTGTAGGTGAGGCCCATAGCTGCCCATGTCTTTCTCAGCAACAGCTGTGCATTTGTATGCAATTTAGTGTGACATTTGGAACCTTCCACCCC
Source organism: Protopterus annectens (assembly GCF_019279795.1). NCBI lineage: Eukaryota > Metazoa > Chordata > Ceratodontiformes > Protopteridae > Protopterus > Protopterus annectens. The sequence goes on along the minus strand of NC_056735.1, from coordinate 494,812,145 downwards.
TGAGAGAGGTGTCAGGACAACATTAATACCTGTTGTACAGCCAATTGTAATTAACAGTTTCAATGTCCAGTGGACATGTGTGCAACATGGACAGCTATGTATGGGGCGTAATTTTTTTGTGGGTACAGAGTGCCCTTTTTTTTTTTTTATCAGGTGAGAGTGGTATGTCAGGTGAGGTAGTCGGTATAGCTGGGGAGGTAGGTTGGGTAGGTTAACAGACAAGACAGACAAGACGCATACAGCGCGGGTGTATGACACATGTGGGGGGGTTACACAATTGACGGGGACGGAGGTTGGGATATCCAAGGCACATGAGCCCACAGATGGCAACAGTGGAACTGATATCCCCACCCATAGGCAGTTGCCACTGTTCCTTCACAGCCCAGGACGGGGCTGTGCTGGGGGCTGTGCAGGCAGGACAACGGGAAAGCCCGTAAGCTGTGCCACCCGGGCCTCAAGCTGGCGTAGGGGCCCAAGAACAGAGTCTTGGATCTCCCTTCGCACCACAGACCGGACACCTTGGAGGGTGAGTGGACGTGCTCCTCCGGCCATGCCTGCAGAGGGGAGACGGGCCCCATCCCCTGCAGTGCTTCCACCCGAAGGTGGCACAGGGCCACCAGAGGATGGTCTGTCCTGGGCACTAGTGCCAGGTGCACTCGCCAGCTGAGGTGGGAGAAGTGGGTCCGCTGGGACCTGCCTTCCCAAGCGTTCTAGGTTTGTGTGTATGTTATGTTAGTTTGGGTTAGTGGCATATTATTCCATTCAAATTAGTTGTAACAGCATGCATTGGTATTCCCATTAAACAAGCACCCAGATATTAACACCATTGAACAACGGGCATATCAATATCACATGCATTATTTGAACGGAAATACACAATCGAACAACATGCAGGGTTGATTAATGGCAACAGGCCATCAGGTTTGCAGGTTTGCAGGTATGACCAGGGCACATGCAACAACAGACATGCATATATTTTTGAAACAGGGCAAATGTCCATGGTTAATGAAATATTCACATACCAATATTTAGTGGGATTTTAATTTGCAATTATAGAGTGGGGTGGAGAAAGAAAATGATGACACATTCATAAATTATACATTGATATACATTTGTAATAGAAACACAATTAACTTGTGGGTGATAGTTACCAAATGATTTTTACTTGACTGTCATGCTAGACCTGTTACAGATACATCACTATCCTAGTTATTTTGAATTTGATCAGATACATCATCCTGCTACACTTTGATGACAGGGCAGGGGACAACTATGGATGTTTAGTATGTCAGACAATCATTCATTCTATCTGCAAATTGCTGACTGTGATCACCATATACAGATTTTGGCCTGAACATTCAAGAGTCAGACACACTGAAATCAGTTTGGGATGTTAAGTTTTAATTCCCACATGCATTCAGTTCTGTAGAACCACACTGAAGCTTATATATTCAGGTGTTATTACTACTTTATTCATTGATACATGACCCTTTCTGACACACTCACACATCCTGCAATTTCACAGTTCAGGTTGGTACTTCTAGGCTTTGTTCACATATTAGAACTGTGGGGATTCCAACACTTTCCAGCAGCCTCACTTCTGTCATGATTCAGCATTTCAACAGGGGATATATCTCACATGTGATTACCTCAGATTCTGAAGCTGTACTCTTGAGACTACTGCAGGTTATACTACATTTAATTAATGGTGGGACATCTGTATTACAGCACTATTTATTTCTATCACTTATATTTCCAATTTCACTTGCATACTGATGAACTTGTTGCAGCCATACCTGCAGACTTTTACTTGCTGCTTGCACATTCTATTACTTTTAAGCAATACACTGCAGTGTTCTGCTACATGCTACACTATAATATTTATTTACAAGTACTAGGTGGGGTTACTAACCTGCATGGTGGCGCAGCCGCACCAGCCTGCGGTCATGTGTCTGTCAATTCATAGAGCAGACACCTGCAGCTGTAATACAAAACAAGTAATATTGGGATACACATCTCCATGGTATCAGCTAGTTGAATTCCATACATACATAAGTAAAATGTAACTTACTCAGTAGTGGGGCGTTGGGCATATCCCAGGCCACCTGGATCCATTGGGTCAACTGGTCTTGCTTACGTCACTTCAGGTCCGCATGGTGGTGACGGACCTGCTCACCAGTGCGTGGAATCCCAGTAGCACTAGTAAGATCATGAGCCAACTGGTCCCATGCCTCCGCCCTGTACGCTCCCCATGAGACCTGGCCCTGCATGAGTTGGGCCTCATGATGGTGGACTAGGAGCCAGACCATGTATCTGGACTCCTCAACGCCCCACCGCTGTGCTCGAAAGCAACGTCCCTCCCCTACTCCACTCATTCTGCCTGCAGGTCTATTCTACAATCGTTTATGCTGTGTATTCCCGCCTATGGGCTTATATATGCCGATTTTCCAGCACATTTCTATGATTGGCCAGTTTAGAATTGTATCTACTTCGCAGAAACTGCTTTATCATGCTCCATTTTGGATTACATCCTATATATATGCTATTTCTGCATTTCTAAGTACTGCTGTCATGGCTTAGTGGTTTAGTACCTTGACTCTAGTGCATGGTATCCTGGGTTTGAATCTGACCACTGAATTTTAATTTTTATGACTGTCTAGAAATGACTTCAGGACCTGTCAATCAAACAAGCCAAAAGCACTTTTAAGCACTTTAAAACCAGGGCTGCGCTAGTTTGCGCGGAGCTCGCGCATGCGCACCGCCGGTTAGCTTGTGGGCGCGTCGCGCAAATGGTGTGTGCTGGGTTACACCTTAATTGGCTAGTAACACACACATGTTAAACTAAGCACAGCTAGTTGCACACAGTTTGAGCCTGTTAAACCAGTGCTTAGCTCTGAGCAAGCAATTTGCAGTTTGTGAAACACTACTTAGCTACGGGCACTCTGTCTCACTGCAGTTTAGCTATCAGTACATTTCTAACAATTTTTATTCTTGTATTACTTGGAAATATATGCTCCATTTCATTCCATTTTACAAAAGGAAATACTTTTACATTTGTACAATACTGTCAGGGGCCTTTTTAGTGCTAATTTACAAAAAAAAAAAAGGGTGTTGTGTGGGCTCGAACCTTGCCTGCCTGCTCTCAAGCCGACATCTCTACCGCTCTGCTATTACTTCTTGGCTTACTTTGCATATTTAGTTCTTACATCCTTTTCCACTGATTGCTAACTGCAGTTGCGCTAGTAGCACACCCGCCACACGAGCGCACACAGTAGCAAACATTTACGGGGTTTAAAAAAAATAAAACAGTTTTTATTTTCATTTTATAACATATGTTCACTCTTTACATTGCTGGTCTGTGGGGGCATGTGTTGTGTAGTGTGTTTATTCACATTTCCATGGCCTTTCTCGTGGCTGTTTACTTTCAGCCATTATAGACTTCCAGGGGCATGTCCGCTTGCAGGGCTTAGCCAACAGACACGCCCCCTACTGTCTTACACGGTCCGTGTAAGAGTTACAGTGTGATTCAGCATGCCTCATGCACCTCATGCATATGCATGACATGCTGACATCACACCGTTTAACTGCAGCCTCCGTGTAAGAGTTATAACTCTTACACGGAGGCTTCCTGAATCTGGCCCATAGTTTTGGCTATTTTAATTTTGTTAGTTTTAACATGCAGAAATAAATGTACTTTAATGTTTTTGCATGTTGATTTTTTTGTAACATATTCAATGGAAAAAAAATATATATATATATATATATATATATATATATACAAAATAGATACAGCTATATTTCTGTTTATCTATATCTATGCACATACACATACACTCATGTATGAATCACTCATTTTAGACAACAGCCTTCAAACTTGCTATAGTTTGAAACCTTTAGTAGAAGTATTACTAAAGGATATTTACCACTTCTCCAGAAAACAACAGCCATAATCAAACTGCTCCATATAAAATAGGTCTCTGCTTCCTTCTCTCAATACTGTCATACAGTACTATTTTCCCCTTTTGGCAAAAATGCTTGAAAAAGCAGTACATTAACTGCTCTGGTAGTTTAATATAGAGGAACACAGAGCAATTGATTAATTTATTAGTTTCATTATTTAGATTTGGTTTGAATCCTCTAACTGCCATTTACTTGTTGAGTGACCTAGCAACTCATTTAAGCAGGCCATGCATATAGGCAGGACTCCACTGAAAAAGGGCATCAACCTAGTAGGACAACCTATATAAAACCTATATATATGTGTATGCGTGAGTGTGTGTATGTGTCTGTATTTATGTGTGTGTGTGTGTATATATATTTATATATATATATATATATATATATATATATATATATATATATATATGTAGGTCTACTTCAGATGATCAAACTTTCAGATGTTTGACTTTCATATGGCTGAGACCATATGATCGAATGTTCAAAATGAACATCTTATAAAAAAATGTAAAACAAAAGAAAAAAATTAACTGAACATTTTTAGCAGGGGACACCCCCCCACACCCCCTGCTATTTAAATATATCAATTCTGAGATTGCACTACAGTGCGGAAAAAGGGAAATCTTCCCATTCCATGCTGTATAGAGATCTCCGTTGAGAATGTTTGAACTGTTAAACGTTCGATCATATGGTCTTGGTCATATGAAAGATGAACTTTTGAAAGTTCGTTTATATGAAGGGGACCCATGTATGTATGTATATATATATATATATATATATATATATATATATATATATATATATATATATATATATATATGTACAAACTCTTAACTTTTTAGCTGTTCAGGCAGGCAAAATATTGTATTTTTCCTAAATACTGCATTGGTTTTGCAGTCATAAATGTCACAAACTATATCCATATTGAACTTACAAATCTGCAGACTACATACTTTTCATTTTCCATCCTTTCAAGACAGGTTTCAAATCCCCTATAACATTTCTTAGTTTAAAAGTTACTTAGAAACAAGACATCAACGGGCCCCCTGGGGCTATGCCCACTTTCCCCGATATTATTTAATTTCTAATTTTTGTCACTGAAAATAAATCCATTTTGCAAGGACGTTATGCTAGTATGCAGATAACACCACCCTACTGTCATCACATTGCAGTCTATACTTAGCTCAAAAAACATTACAGAAAGCTTTTTTCTCCTCTCTAGCACTGGCTACATTCTTCAGACATATTCCTAAATGAAGCCAAAACAAAACATATAATACATTTTCTTCTTACAGATAAAGTTCACAGCACCATAAACATTAATAAGAAGTCTTAACCATTTTCCCAAGAGCAACTTTGGGCTTGCAAGTACTAATTTATTATAAAAAGGATATACTCTATATAAGCTTTTTATACAAAAGTTTCACCAAAGCTGGAAACCGGAGACTGAAATTCATATATTGGCATTTTGTTTCAATTAGTACATCTTTCAGGATGTACTGAGATTATTCTAGAAACATGACTTAAATTATTTCATTGAATAATTGCATTCTGAATGTGTAAGCAAGTAGTTATGTGCCAACCTATTAATTAAATTAACATTCTGGCAAAAAATAACTGCTTTTCAAATGTTTAACAAACTGCAGTCCCCAGCTCTTTCATGCATTTTAGTGGCATGGGAAGAGGGCACTAGGGCTTCTGACCATTGATAGAAAGCTTAGCTGCTTTCTTTGTGGCCACCAAAAGGTCAAAGTGATCCAAACATCTCCATTGAGAGAATGCAAAGGCAATCATTTAGTCTCCAGTTTCTGGCTTTGCCTGGACTTTTTAAAAGTTTTTTTTTTTTTTGGTGAAAAGTTTATATAGAGTATTTCCTTTTACAATACATTAGTGAATACAAGCCCAAAGATGTGACTGGAAAAATTGTATTATATGGTTTCAGTGCTCTGAATGAGCATGATCTTTAGTCAGTCTTACTTCATACAGTATTATATTTTTAAACAATATGGATGGCACTCCATTTGAGGAAAATATTAATTTATTTTTTTATTCATATGTTAAATTGGTAATTAATCTGGTTCAAAAGACCTTTTCAGCAGTGAGTTAGAGCAACAGCAGTATTAAAGTGCATACAAAATTATAAATCAAAGGTATAGCATTGAATGTTAGAAAATTCTACTATTTGTGTGTACAGCTGTTGTGAATTACAAAAGAACTAAGGTAGGAATAATACAATAAAAGGATAGGAAAGTTATACAAATTACAGCTGCTGACGGATTTAAAACTAGGCAAATATTTCCATACTAACTCAAACAATATAAATAGATTTCTAGGAGTTTATAATCAGCTAAAATGTCTTGCTCTGTCTCCTGCAGCCAGGAGATCTATAGTTTCTGAAGTATCCCTTTTTGGTCATTTTTCAGTCAGTATTTACTACCTTCTCAAAGCATACATTCACTATGTTCCAGACATCTTAAGAGGAAACAGACAAATTTATTTCAGAGTCCCTTTTCACATACATTAGTACATTGCTATAAAAATAGTTAAACAATAGCCATCTCTGAGCAATGGACTTAAACTTGGTAGAGAGATTATAAGTTCATAAGATTCATAGGTAAGTAATAAGCAATCAGTCTACAAACCATTTCTAGCCTAACCAAAAAAACCTTATTCAAAATGTCCCTCTAACCCCAAAGAGGGCAAGACAAGATAGACCAGGAGAGAATTTGAGGCTGCTCATCAATTATCAAGGGTGCTACTCTGCTTGACATGTAGTTGAAGCTTGTTACAGAGGTGGGGGATACATATGGATATGAATCTATCATGCCAATGTGTCTTATTTATCTGCTGATGAAGGTTTATTTTCTTTAACTGAGTATTCAATGTACCATTAGTTCTGTGAAGGAACAGATCAAATAGGGATGGATCTTTCATGACATGAAAGGCTTGACCCAGTAGTCAGAGACTTAGTAACACACTTAGACAGTAATCTATCCTTTGACCATTGTGACATCCCCTCTGTGGTCAAGTAATCAAGGAGCCTTAATCCTCACCACTGACAGTGGTGAGAGATGTTCACTTGGAATAAAAATAGATATACACAATATTTCCAGATGCAGTTCTCTGCATCAAGCACAATTTCCCATAAGAATGCACAAGGAACACACTCAATCTGGGGGCTGGGTTTCCCTCTCCTTCTCTCCAGGCACCCAATAAGACTCCCCACTGGCACAGCTGTAGAGTTGAGTCCTCAGATGAGTGTCCAAGCCAAGTCCTTCACCACTCTCTCTGTGAAACCAATGCTCTGTGCCCCTGCTCAAAGCAGTTGACACACACACACTCTTTGAGATTTGATTTGCGCGCGCACACACACACACACACACACACACACACACACACACACACACACACACACACACACACACACACACACACACACACACACACACACACACACACACACACACACAGACACACACACACACACACACACACACACACACACACACACACACACACACACACACACACACACACACACACACACAAAATATACTTGCTCTGCTACTCTTTGCCTAGACTATATGGTGGTTACTGTCACCAGACACTCCAAACCAGCTACTCTACGGCTGTTAAAAGGGTATCCAATTATAGTGACTGAAATTAATACTATTACAAATGGTAATATTGACCAATGCAATAAGGCTTTCAGGAGCAGCCACAGTGTCACCAAATAAAAAGTACTCTCAAAGGTTAAAATATTCTCTAAAAGACCAGCCACAATTAAAACTTTAAAAACATGTAATAATAAATAGTAAAAGTACATGAAGATACTAAATATATACTTACAATAAACACCAGAGTTTTACTCACAGGAAATATTAAAATAACACAGATGAACAGATTCACTCAGATACAGAAAAACTGTACTTAACTAATCTCACTATATATTCCTGACTGATCTAAAGAATTACTATTCCCTTGTTACTTACTAAAGCAAGGCAAGATGAAGTAGGTGAGGGGTCCTTCTTTGTCAAGTTTCAAAAACAGACTGCCCTGAGACTTTAGTCTCATCTAGTATTAAAACATCATTTCAGTGCTGGATTACAGAATGACATCACATACATCTGGTCATCTGATTCCCATACTACCTCCCTTTACTATAAACTGAACCAGAATCTTGCACATATGTACTACCATACACACAGACAGAGCTTTGCTAAGATATGTTACAGCATCTGGAAGGCATAAAGCAATTTCAACACTTCTAACCTTCCAGAGTATCAATTAGTTCACTATTACAGAAAATACAGCAGGATTCCTAGTCCTTATTTTCACAGATATTTGTCTCTAGCTGCAATCAGAACTGTAATATACAGTTTTTATGGACTACCAGGTAATTACATTTCAGACTATTTTTCTAAAAATTAGCTGTGGCTGAGCTTAACCTCTTTTCTTCCAGTATCATTTATTATACTATATACATTTAAACAGTTACAATAGTGCAGTCTGACATACATGTACATTTCTTTTTTCTATCCAGCAAGACACATTGTTGGTACATTTTTAACACAAGCAGCTTTACAAATACATTTTTCAACACAAGCACATGTACAAATCAGTTTGATATACATAAGACATATAATTCTTTACAAAATGCCAGCTAGCTATGCTGGCATATGTTATACATCCACTACTCTACTTCTCCTGGCATAGCTGTCAATACCTCACACCGCCACAACCATAATGTGTCCACAGTAGTGAGGAAATCATTCTAGGTTGTGTAAATTATAAACAAAGGTATGGCATCTAGGTTCAAGTAAGTCAATGTTCCACAATATTTGGAATTCATCAAACCTGTCATTGAATACAATGCCCCCTTTGGTATGTACCTAACCAGGCATATCCAACAAATGGAACATTCACAGAGGTTCTTCAATAAAATAATACAGGGCATAACTAAATGTCCTATGCAGTCCGCCTCAAGGCCCTATCCTTGTATTCTGTCTCCAACAGGCTGTTGAGGGAAGATCTATGCCTGGCATACAGGGCATTGTCAGACCCCACTCTAATGGACCCCAGCTGTACAGACAGGTATGTATCCCAGACAATGCTCCATCTATAGAAGAGACTCCTCATGCATTTGAGGTACAGTTCCTCCCTAACCCAATTCAAGTATAACTTGAACAATTGGGTGGGGAACAGGAAATTCATCCTTGCCTTGGCACCTATGTCTCTAATGGACACAGGCAACCTATAAATGGTTCATCTCCCTGGCCCCAGCTTGTAATGTTTCACCTCCCGAGCCTCTGCTTACACTTATCAAGAGTACCAGAACTTGTTAAAGATTTGGGATGCATGGCTAAGCTTAAAAAGGCTCTTTTGATCATTAGTCTAGTAAACAGCTATGAACCTATAACTTAGACATAGATCTCCACAGAGAAGTCTGTAAGAGGCTGAGTACAGAGAAAAGGTTACCAGTCTCTCCTGATAACTAAGATTTTTGAGGCCACTGATCTTTTTAGTTATGAATCTATCACTGAGGTCTCTCAAGTTGTGTCATATGTTTAAATAAATATATGCCAAAAGGTCCATTAAATTCAATAATGGGCCTGATGAGATATGGCTAAAGAGAAATTAAGACTTCATTGGATCTAGTGGAGATACTTTTAGAATTTAGATGGGCCAGATTAAAGGCTTTCTAAACTACTATTGAGACATAATGGTCAAATGATAAGGAATTATCAAGAATGCTGAGAACTACAGCCGATGTCACACAGAAGCATAACATGATCTTTAGTGACACCAATTCCAGTTGGTATGTGGAAGATGCCATTTGGGTGTCAACATAAACATTATCATCAATGGCTGACATTTTACAGGTTCTCTGGTGATGAAATTATTGATCCCTTTAGATTTAACTGTATAGGACTTGGTTTACACGGGTCTCCCACAAAATGAATCATTAGGAGAGCATGGTCTTCACATAACTGTTGAGACAAAGGTGTGGCTAGGTCTTTCCATAGTCAAAGGCCAGCTGGGTAAATGTCAGGCATTTCACAAGGATCTATCTGTGGAATACCCAACAAGTTCCTAAATATAATGTAGCTAAATGTGGACGGATATATATGTTTTCCTAGCACACCATAGGAGAGAACTAACATCAGCATGCCTTCAATGACATTGCCTGCCTCCCTGAGGTACTGAGTGCCATAGATTGCACACACATATTGCAATAAAAAAACCCATCTGATATAAAGTCACAAATCTTTGCAAACAGGAAGGGTTTCATTCTGTGACGTGACAGGTAATATGTAACAAATGTGGAATCATAACCAAATATACACACAGCACCCAGGCAGTTATTATAATTCATATGTCTGGTACACATCTCTGTTATATTACCACTTCCTGCCTATTGAAATTCCACAGGGCCATCTATTTGGTAAGTGCAGGTACTGTGGCAAGTGTTAATGTACATTCCTTCATTTTTAGTGTGTCCCTACCCAGTACTCACATGTTCATAATCTATTGCAGACGATGTTGGATACTCAGTGGAGCTCTGTTTTATGACAGCTATATGAAACTTACAGAATGTAATGGAACACAAGTACAAACACACATGTACAAACCAACAACACTATAGAACATGTGTCCTGCGACATCAAAGCCCCTCTGCTGCCTTGACAAAAGCCTCATTCTACTGTCATAACATTTATTTATTTCAGTTTGGTGACCGGGGGGGGTCCACTGGGCTCAAGAGCCCATTTTCAGTGGAGGTCCGGGGAGAAAAGCTCTAACATTACATAGTAAAACATTAGATATTGGATAAAGTTACAATTCATGATACAGATTCATAAGATAAGCAAAATACAATTGATATGGAGGGTGTAGAAAAAATAAAGACATAAACAGGTAAATTGGTAAGGCTTCACATTACATAGTAGACATTGAGTTTGTGGATTAAGTAACTATTCAAAATTCAGACATGAACTGGTACATTGGTAAAGCTACACTTTACATAGTAAGCATTAAGCATGGATGGAAGGACATTACAGAACAATCCTGCAACAGTCCTTAGGATGTTCTTAGCATGTTGTGTGCTCCAGAAAATGGTGGTAAGTTAAAAGGACGGCAGCCCTATGATCCTGTTACATTTGAAGTGCACACACGCACACACACACACACACACACACACACACACACATATATATATATATATATATATATATATATATATATACAGCTTGCAGGAAAGGTGCATAGGACATCATCATATGATGAGAGTGTAGGAACAGCAACAGCTGTTAGCCATGTAATAAAACCACAGGCAGAGGCAGGCACAGTACATAGCAAGACAGGTGAAGCACGATGTGCAGTTCAGGTATCTTGACACTGATGATTAGATAGCGGCAGTGCACTGTCACAGAGTTCATACATGAAGTATGCAGGGTAAATATCAGGCTATACTGGGTAATGCATGGTTGAGCCATAATATGCATCAGACATTCCCACATTTAGGACACAGGAGGAAAGCTAGAGTGGGTCACAGTCATCATCATGTGGACAGGTGACTACTGACATAATGACATGTGGCTGTCTGCAACCACTGATTGTGAGACATATTACTGGAGTCGGAGTTGGGTGTTTCAAGGTGATGGGTATTTTTTGTCATATTCTATTTCTTCCTGTGGCTGTAGGGGGTTTGACATCTAATGGACTGGGCATTTTAGTATAGTGGAGTTTGTATTTTATTGTATATCTATGTTGTGTTTATTGTATTTAACTTGTGTGGGATTTTATAGTGATGTGTATATTTTTTAATTTTCTATAATCTTTGAAGTCACGTGACCTCCTTGGAGGGTTGTTTAAACTTGATCTGACAACTATTTACCACTTCTGAGGAAGTCCTTTGCTTTAAGGATGAAAGCACTTAAGTTTTTCATTAAAAGTGTTTAATTAAAAAAAGTTTTATATTTATTTATCCTGCTTTGCTGTGCCAGTTCTATCTTTGCATCTGTGCCGTTGGTACTTATTTGTGAATTGTTACTATAGGGGGTCCCACAATGTAACTGTGGTTTGATGAAGAGGTGGGAGTGATGGGGTGATGGTCATTTTGTATTACAATTTTTTTTGGCATTTTGTTTGGGGTGCTACTACATGACCATGCCCAGTAGCCACTATGCTGACTTGTTGCAGTAGGGTTTGTGACCCTCCAACAGGGATGATGTACAGCTGAAGGGCTCTGATCTGCATGAAGTTCATTGATGTGTTATGCAAAAGCAGGGTGAGTTTTGTGGCCCTCCCACAATTAGGAACAACAAAATATGGCGCATTTTCAGATCTAACCAAGTACTGCATACACAGTAGTAGCCGCTGTACATGGCCACTCATGCTATGTATCCTCTCCTAACCTTGGAACACATTGTCATCGAGTGTGGTGATGGTGGCACTGGCAATTTTCCACTACAGGTGGAAATGGAAGTGACGTGTGGAGCCACAAACCTCATCAGACCAATCATTCATAGGTTCATAGGTTCATAGGTAGGTACTAGGCTATCAGCCCTGGGGCCTATACAAGCCCAGCCAAAAAGGTACCCTGGCTTTTGCCACCCAAAAAAATTATTTTCCTGTACCACTGTCGAGCAGAGCCACAGAGGTGATCCCTGGGGTGAATTTCCTATTTCCCATCCAATCATCAAGATTTTTCTTGAAGAGTGCTAATGAGGAGCTTTGTTTGATATAGATAGGTAGTTTATTCCAGAGTATGGGAAGTCTCTGGGACAGGAATCTATCCCTCCGGCATGTTCTGTTTAATGTGGTGACAAGGTTTAGGTCCCTAGAGCGTGTAGCTCGGAGGGATTGGGATTTCTTTAAGTGGAGCATGTCCAACAGCTCTGGGTTTGACATAGCTTTGTATGTTAGGTAGAGATCACCTCTGAGTAGGTGATATGCAACGGAGTAAAGCTGGAGTTTTTTGAGACGGTCTGTGTAGGGCATCTGTTTGAGGCCAGTAATCTTCTTTGTGAGGTATTTCTGCGGCCTTTCCAGTTGTTGTAGATGTCTTGTGAGGTACATACCAAAAGGGGCATTGTACTCTATAATGGGTCTAATGAGTGATGAGTAGAGGGGAACAATGACCTCTTTTTTTCTGGATGAGAAACCTTTTGTGATGAGGTGTGCCACTTAGAAGGATTTCCTGACTACTGTGGCAATGTGATTATCAAAGGAGAGACTACTGTCCACCTGTGTCCCAAGGTCTCTTATCACACTTTCAGTGTTAAGTATACTACCACCTATGTTGTAGTTCATGGGTACAGAGTTTTTACCAAAGGGGATGACAATGCACTTTTTGGCATTGAGCTTGAGGCCATGGCTTTGACACCAGGCATCTGTCTCAGTGAGGCCCTTTTGTAGGATGTCCACATCGTTAGGAGTTTCGATTATGGCTCGTAGTTTGCAGTCATCTGCGAACTTCGTTAGCCAAAGACCTTCTGTGTTAGCCTGTACTTCAGAGAAGTAGATACCAAACAGGAGGGGACCCAGGACTGAACCCTGTGATACTCCACTTGTCACTGGTCTGAAGTCGGATTTGGAGTCTGCTACTTTCACAGTGTGGGTTCTGTCAGTGAGCCAGTTGGCAACCCATCTTGTGACATAGGGATTTATACCTAGTTTAGTGAGTTTATCTATAATTCCAGAGTGGGGGATGGTGTCAAAAGCCTTGGCAAGATCTAGATAGGCTGTGTGAACCACCTTACCCTTGTCTACGGCTTTGGTGACTGCTTCAAAGAAGTCTATCAGGTTTAGGAGACATGATCTGCCTTTTACAAATTACTTTGGCCCTGGCATTCTTACCCTCACAGATGCTGCAACAGATAACACAGTAATGCAGCTATTGATTGATCCTGATTGCTGTTTACATCAGGGGACATCTGTGATATGTGACAGTATCAACATTCCTGTGAAGCTGCAAAATGGTGGGTATCCACTTCATGCACCATATGAGCATCTGCTGCCATAGATCAGTGGCATCACCGATGAGAAGGATTTGGGTAATCCTTCCCCCAGTGAGGATGTTGAGCACTCCTACTATATAACCTCATGTTCATATGTGGGGCAGGCCGTCACTTCAGCCTGTACAGATGTTGGATGATCACCCAAGATGGAGCTAGACAATGTTGCTTTGTCATCAGACCATGACACAGATACCTGTGTCCCATCCTCTTCCTTCTCATCAGCCCCAGAACAGGTGCCAACCTCAACCTGTCTTTGTGGTTCAGCCACTCCAATGTCATCATATCAGTGCTCTTCCCTTTGAATACACAGTAGAAACACCAGAGTGAACATGAATACCTGTGCCAAAATTTTGCCCTAGTGGTATACACATTAAGGGTGTACATGCAACACGTTACTATAAAACAGCCTATCTTTGCTACAGTCCTGACATGGCCAGATAAACCAATGTGCTTAAAAGCAATACTTATCCAGCAGTTCCTTTGGCTAACTTACAGTGTCTATCTGCATTACAGCTGTACATAAATTTGGTGAAACAGGTAGTAAATTGGAGTATCACCCACCAAGGTACATGGGATTGGTCCATCCCAATGTCATTGTCCAGTTCTTCAGAGATAATCCCAGAATGAGTGTCCACTACAGCAACACCATAAACTCCTGTAGGTCTGTCAATCCCCTGTCCCTAGGTGGTCCTTCCCTGGGGATGAATTCTCAACTGCTGTGGAACATGTTTTTGCCTTGATATGACATAGCATGTCAGTACAACACCTGACTGAATCCACCATGCCATTTATGTCATGGACCGCAGTCTGCTACATCTGGTCAATGAAAGGCTGGCCAGCACTCCATGCCCCCAAAAGGTTTTTCTTCTTGAGTCTAAGCGTTTTGTAGCAGGGCATCATTTTCAATGTGGCTGAAATTGTCTCACCTCTGCCATCCTTCTCTTCCTCTGGATATTCGGATACCTGTGAACACACTGCACAGAGCTAAAAACTGTATACTAGTGGGACTGGAAGTAGTATAGCACCAGAAAACTGGCTTAACTATAGACCATAATATAATCAAATGGGATGCTGTCCAGGTATGCCAAAAGATAGCTGTAGCAATTGATATGGGAATACATACAGCAGGTGTATGTGTCATCAGGTGTCATCAGGTATGTGTGTGGTAAGGCAATCATCCCTCCTACCAATAGCACGGGGTCACCTTGGTAACCAGCAGTAATATGGCCTTACTCTAGTACTTTGTATGGGTGAAACACATGTAGGCATGTGAGTACTGTACTCAGCAGCACAAAGCAACACATACATTAGGCAGGTGATAAAAGTACTGTCACAGTGAGAGGCATGTACAGGGACAGGTTGTGGTGATATTTTGGGCTGCCATGCCTCTGTCATTGTTCATGTTGGTGTGAATGACCTGAGACGTACCTCCCTGGACTACATGAAAAGAGACATGGAAGAGCTCTCTGATCATGTAGCCCAGGCGGGTATGACCCTGACCCTGAGTAGCATCCTGCCCTCACCAAGAATGATACCTCAGTATAAAGAAAAAAATGATCAATTTCAACAATTGGCTAAGCGTTTAGTGTCATTCAAAGGGGATACAGTGTCTGTCAGCCTGGGACGACATGCTCAACAGGCCTTGTTGCTTCGCAAGAGATGGCTTGCATCTGTCACCCCTAGGCTTTTGAATACTGGCCAAGGCTCTTGCTGCCCCCATAGTGCCTTTTTTAGGCAAGGCTCAAAAGTCAAACCCACCTCCGTAAACAGCGCAAATAAAAAAATGAGGGTTATGCTACTCAACGCCAGGAGTTTAAATCTCAAAATGCATGCGCTCGAAGCACTCCTCAGTATGGATAACGTCGACATCTGCGCAGTAACTGAAACCTGGTTCAAGGCTCCATAGAGCACCCCAGCACTACCGGGCTACAACTCATACCACACATTTCAGCCACAGAACATGGACCGAAACACAAAAGGAGGGGGTGTATCCATATTCATCAAGGATACCTACACCTCCAGGTTAGTGGGGCAGCATGATACCTCTGAGATCATCCATGTACAACTAACATCAGGCAAATCTGCAATGCAAATTGTGGCCTGCTACAGATCACCCTCCATGACCCAGGACCACCACTCCGCCTTTCTGGAGACACTGGAAAACATGAAGGTCCTACTGAACACCCTGATATTGGGCGATTTCAATTACCCTACCGTTAACTGGGAAAACTACTCAAGTACAAACTCCCAGGTCCAGCGCTTCCTGGAATTTATCAACTCAAATGCCCTGGATCAGCTGGTAAACTTCCCTACCAGAGGTGAAAACATATTGGACCTGGTCATCACCAACATGGGCGACAGGTGTTCCACACCAGAGGTCAACCCATCACTGGTTAGATCAGACTATAAACTAATCACTCTGGATGTCCACACCCCACCACCACCCCCAACTAAGGAAACCACAGTAAAAAACTTTTCTAAAGCAAACTTCACCTTACTTAAGACAGAGGTGGTAAGTTTCACAGCCCCCACGCTAAAGGATAACGCTACCCAAGATGCAGAAACCTTTACAAATGCACTCTATGAGCACCTACAAGGATGCATGGATCGTGCCATCCCTAGCAAAACCAAGACTCACTCCCCTAAGAGAAGGAAACCAGTCTGGTGGACCCTTGCCATAAACAGGCTATACAATAGAAGGAGGAAACTAGTTAAGAAAAAAAAGCAAATCCCAGGAAGGAAAGACATCCCTGATCAGTATAAGTAAGAAACTAAGGTCCTTCATAAAATCCTCCAAGGCTAACTTCAAAAGTAAAATAGCCAAGGATTCAAAAGATAACCACAAAGCCTTCTTTAGCTATGTCAAGAATCTAAGTGGCAACTCACAGATATGCTTTGAGCTAGTGCAAAATAGCACAAAATATACTGAACCCACTGATATTGCCAACATCCTGGCAGATAGATTCAGTGCAAACTTCACCCCCCTCTCACCCCCAAAATGGCCCACAACAATACTGGAAAAGTGTAGTGTCCCAGGAATCACAGACGCACAGGTGAAAACAGCCCTTTCAAAAGCCAAAAGCACAGCGTCAATGGGGCCAGATGGTGACCCAGGCTGTGTCTTGCACGAACTACAGAACGAACTAACCCCCCACCTAAACACACTGTTCAACCTCAGCCTCTCCACAGGCTACATGCCCATAGAATGGCGCACATCAACGGTTATTCCACTCCACAAAGTAGGGGCCACAACTGACCCTGGTAACTATTGCCCCATAAGCCTGACTAGCCTGGTCTGCAAGGCTATGGAGTGCATCATCATTGAACTCATTAACAAAGACATTGGGAACCTCCAAACACTTGACCCGACCCAGTTCGGCTTTGTTAAGGGCAGACCATGCCTACTAAATCTGGTTGACTTCTTCGAGATAGTCACCAAGGCCATAGATGAAGGGAAGGTAGTCCACACAGCTTACCGTGACCTCGCCATGGCTTTTGACATCATTCCCCACTCGAGAATTATAGAAAAACTCACCAGCCTGAACATAAACCCCTACGTCACGAGATGGGTTGCCAACTGGCTTACAGACAGAACTCACACGGTAAGAATAGCAGGCTCCAGGTCCAACTCTAAACCAGTCACAAGTGGTGTCCCACAAGGCTTGGTCCTGGGACCCCTACTGTTCAGCATATACTTCTCAGAAGTTCAGGCAAACACAGGAGGACTATGGCTAACAAAGTTCGCCGATGACTGCAAACTGGGAGTCATAATTGACTCACCGGCTGACACAGACATTCTCCAAAAGGGCCTTACTGAGACGGACACCTGGTGTCAAAGTCATGGTCTCAAGCTAAATGCCAAAAAAATGTAGTCATTCCGTTTGGGAAAAACAAAACACCCATGAATTACCACATAGGTGGCAGCTCCCTTAATACAGAAGAGGTAATAAGAGATCTGGTGACCCAGGTAGATTGTAATCTCTCCTTTACAATCATATTGCGAAAGTAGTTAGGAAATCCTCCTATGTAGTAATTACTAAAGGGTTTGCATCTAGAAATAAAGAGGTTATAGTGCCCCTTTACTCATCACTCATCAGACCCATCATAGAGTACAATGCCCCCTTTGGGATGTACCTCACAAGACACTTCCAACAGCTGGAAAGACCACAAAAGTACCTCACCAAGAGGATTACTGGTCTCAAACATATGTCCTATGCAGCCCGACTGGAAAAACTCCAGCTGTACTCAGTGGCATATCGCTTACTCAGAGGTGATCTCTTCCTGACTTACAAAGCCATGTCCAACTCAGAACTGATGGACATGCTCCATCTAAAGAAATCCAAGTCACTGCGAGCCACTCGCTCTAGTGAGCTAAACCTCGCCACAACAATAAATAGAACATGCTGGAGGGATAGATTCCTGTCACAGAGACTCCCCATGCTTTGGAACAAAGGAACAAAATTCCTAACTACATTAGGCAGAGCCCCTCACTAACACTCTTCAAGAGAAACCTTGATGAGTGGATGGGTAACAGAAAATACACCCCTGGGATCACTTCATTGGCTCTTCTTGACAGAAGCTCAGTTAATTAATCAATGGGGAGGCGAAAGCTGACACACTCTGGCTAGGCTTATAAATGCCCTCGGGCAAATAGCCTAGTACCTACCTATGAACCTATGAACCTATGCTGTCAGTACCTTCTATAAACATATAACACATGATGGCACTCAGACCTCTGCTGCTAGCTTTTTGAAATGTGAATTCCTGTAGAAAGGTGCATATCCTTAGGAAGGAAGAATAACAGCTTACCACACACTTTCAGAGTACTTTGGGCCTCCACAGGCTCCCTATTGATCTGAATAATGGTGCTGCAGGTCAGGAGGCATGAATGTTTACAAATTGTTGTGTTTTGTTGCTGCACATCTACAGTATAAGGCACAGCCTACTGTCTATACTTTCTTCTGACAGCTCATGGCTCTGAGCTTATGGAGGAGACCAGCGTGGATACAGACTGTTGTACTACTCTACAAGTAGCTGTACTGCAGAAATCACATTGCAGGTGTGAGTCACAGGCTACTATTTTGTCCCTAATGAAAACGACACCATTTTCAGAAGAGATTCAGGAGAATGGCAGCTTCTGTTAGTACTCACCACAAATTGCCCACACTGTGCATGAATGACAACAATATTATGCTTTGTCTTGTATGTGGCCATTTCAGGGAGCACATAATGGAACCAAGCGAATGTTTTTTAAAGACTTTGTGTCTGGTATGACATGACTAAGGAATTCCCCTCAGCCATGGGCATGAACAGGATGGGGAACACTGCAAGCATTGTTTTGATGACTCATGGTGTAGGAAGCCTAAGACATATGAACTGAAGGCTAGGCAACAATGCATTGAATAAAGTAGTAAATATTTCTGGTATATTTTTGTTTTCTCTTTTTTCCTATTTTAGGTTTGAAACTGCTGTTGCTAAAGGCAAGTATTTGTAAAGGCCATCTGAGGAACCAGGTCTGCCACTGTCTAGATCTTCCATGCCAAGAGGAAGAGGCAATGGCACTGCATGTCAAATGCATAGTACTTTCTAGGTGGGTATCTGCAAGACCCTGTTCTGGGATGTGATTAGGTGGTACCATCTCATGGTAATTGCATACTACCTGATGTGTTGCCATGTATACCTGTGCCATATTCTGTTTGCAGATCTGAATATATGTACAGGAGACACACACACTGCCTGTTGAATGACTGCAACTGATGGAAAATACTCAGGGGAATGTATCAACTGATTTAGCATCTTACCTTACAGCTAGATTGGTTCTCTGATGTGCCCTCTCTTTATTAGCATGATGCAAATTGTTTCCCCTTCTGGAGAAGGTAGATACATTTAGGTTAAACATTTTAAGGAAGGGATAAGCAAGCGCATGTCTGACACTGTTTTTTAGGCAACACAGTATATTGTTGGGACCCTTGGAAGAAGTTTTTTTGGTCTTGGAAAGCACCATATGGATATCATCTTTTTTGATGACATGTGTTGGGGGGTAACGTATTGATGATTGAAGTTGAGAAGATAGTTTCAAGGGTGATGTTGACCGCAAACCTGATTTCTAGTATGTTAGCAATGTCTTTTGTATTTGAATGGGAGGCACGATTATGGAAACGTTCAGATCAGTGTTGTGAATTATGTCTTAATGTTCAAATGTAATTGAAGGAAGAATTGTAGTTATCCTTTACCTCAGTTGCTAGTCTGAGCTCATGGGATGCTGGTATTTTTGTTGTGTTCAGTTTCTTAATGATTTTTTATATTATCTTCCTGCAAAGGGGTTATGACCCTACATGGTAATTTGAGCAGTATTTTCCTTCTGTTATATGGTTTGTTTATACAGAATGACTAGCAGTGTGGTTTGTTTTGGAATTTACTACTATATTTGGTTCCAGTATGGATTGCCAAGTTACTATGCTTGTCAAAAACAGTGAGTATAGCCAATACCTACTCCAAAAATGATAACATAATTAGGGACCTTGGAACATGGGTTGATAATTTTCTCTCCTTCAACCTCCATGTAGCAACAGTAGTCAGAAAAGTCTTCTATTTAGCACAGCTAATATTTAAAGGCATATCTTCCAGGCCAAAAGAAGTTGGAATTTCTCTTTATGCAGCCCTAATTAGGGTAGTTATTGAGTACAACCTCTCCTTTGTGATGTACCCTTCTGAACACATTTAGCAAATGGAAAAACCAAGATTATTGATCTAAAGTCCATGGGCTATCATGAGATGCTTAAACTGGCATCCTTTTGCTTGGTTTCTTATAGGTCTTGCAGGGTGAGCTATGCTTTGTGTTCCATGGAATTAGGGACACCATCCTTCTTCATCTATTGTATCTCTGCAAGTCAAACACTCCAATACCACAGCTAAGGTCTTAAATCTCCACCAGCACAAAAATAAAATGCGCTGGACACACAGAGTTATTACTCAATATCGAACTCACTTCTGGACTATGATTGAATGCTCACTAAAAACAAAGCAGCGTTTAGTAAGTGTAAAAACTGCAGCCATTTTTTTTTCTATCCAAGCTTCACAGTACTTTAATATGTTGCAGTGAAACAGTATACTTGTTTTTTTACTGGGCTTTACCTGTACATTAACACCCTGTTGGAGAACATTCGTTCTCTGGCCAGGGTGATGATGTATTTTTTACTCTTTGTCTAACGTTATGTTCTCTCCCATAGAAATGTCCATGGCTCCTGATTAATTCTCTGAATCACTCATCTCAGTAAGACTTTACAATAGGAAGAAAATGTGAACACCATCAAAAGATAGTGGTTATCCATTCAGTGTTATGGGAGTACTCCCAGTGCAAGTAAATCCACAGTTATATGGGTACTCCCAGTGCAAGTAAATCCACTGTTACAGGATTACTCCTGGTGCAAGTAAATCCACTGGTATAGGAGTACTTCTGGTGCAAGTAAATCCACTGGTATATGAGTTCTCCCAGTGCAAGTAAATCCATTGTTATAGGAGTTCTCCCAGTGCAAGTAAATCCATTATTATAGGAGTTCTCCCAGTGCAAGTAAATTCATTGTTATAGGAGTTCTCCCAGTGCAAGTAAATCCACTGTTACAGGATTACTCCTGGTGCAAGTAAATCCACTGGTATAGGAGTACTTCTGGTGCAAGTAAATCCACTGGTATAGGAGTTCTCCCATTGCAAGTAAATCCACTGTTATATGAGTACTCCCAGTGCAAGTAAATCTACTGTTACAGGATTACTCCTGGTGCAAGTAAATCCACTGGTATAGGAGTACTTCTGGTGCAAGTAAATCCACTGGTACAGGAGTTCTCCCAGTGCAAGTAAATCCATTGATATAGGAGTTCTCCCAGTGTAAGTAAATCCACTGGTATAGGAGTTCTCACAGTGCAAGTAAATCCACTGTTATATGAGTACTCCCAGTGCAAGTAAATCCACTGTTACAGGATTACTCCTGGTGCAACTAAATCCACTGGTATAGGAGTACTTCTGATGCAAGTAAATCCACTGGTATATGAGTTCACCCAGTGCAAGTAAATCCATTGTTATAGGAGTTCCCCCAGTGCAAGTAAATCCATTGTTATAGGAGTTCTCGCAGTGCAAGTAAATCCACTGGTATAGGAGTTCTCCCAGTGCAAGTAAATCCACTGGTATAGGAGTTCTCCTGGTTCAAGTAAATCCATTGTTATAGGAATACTTCCGGT